>NW_026067917.1:14696284-14698873 GCF_014885135.2 Alexandromys fortis
CATGTACTCACTCATAGGTGGGTATTTATTTATTTATTATGTATGCAATATTCTTTCTGCATATATGCCTGAAGGCCAGAAGAGGGCACTAGACCTCATTACAGATGGTTTTGAGCCACGATGTGGTTGCTGGGAATTGAACTCAGGACCTTTGGAAGACCAGGCAATGCTCTTAACCACTGAGCCATCTCTCCAGTCCCGCATAAGTGGTTTTTAAACATAAAGCAAAGAAAGCCAGCCTACAAACCACAACCCCAGAGAACTTAGACAACAATGCAGATACTAAGAGAGACTTACATAGATCTAATCTATATGGGAAGTAGAAAGTAGAAAAAGACAAGATCGCCTGAGTAAACTGAGAGCATGGGGACCTTGAGGGAGGATTGAAGGGAAGAAGGGAGAGGTAGAAAGGGGAGCAGAGAAAAATGTAGAGCTCAACAAATTTCAATAAAATAAAATAAAAATAAATCAATCCTGGAGAAGGAAGTAGCAGTAGTTGCTAGTATTGGTACACACTGTCACTCACACTCACAAAGAAAGCGTTGTCATCTCTCATTAGCCTCAGCTGAGTAAGTCTTTGCCAAGCATGTAGGATAATAAGGCACTAGAATCCGACATGACTGTGCCCATGTAAACAATGCACATTCACTCAGGACTTCACTCACTTTTAAGCTTCTTCTGCTTACTATAGAAAGTACTGGATAGTGAGGAAGAGATCAAGATGAAAGAAAACAATATACCCCTCAGATCTGGCCTTTAATAAGTAAGGGACAATTCATGATGCAGTATGCAGATGGTGAGGGTTCTTAATAAATGTCTGGCAAATGAGACCATGACAGTCAGGTCACCTGCTTCTGAACTGAGCTAGGAAGGACTTTCAAGAAATAAATGAAATAACCTTGTCCTAGTCACTGTTCTAGTGCTGTGAAGAGACAAGACCACAGCAACTCTTATAAAAGAAAGCATTTAACTGGAGCTTGCTTAGTTCCAGTCCAGCAAGGAACATGGTGGTACATAGGTAAACACAGACATAGTGCTGGAAAAGTAGTTGAGAGTGCTACCATCCCAATTCAGATAGCAGAAGAGAAAAGAATAAAGGGCCTGGCTTGGGCTACAAAGTCTACACAGAGTCTAGCCACAGTCACAAGTTTCCTCCAACAAGAATTTCCTCAAACAATACCACTGATTGTAAGCATTCTCCTATAGAAATACTAATGCAGAGGGAAGATATTATCTTAGAATGGAGCTTTTTATCACATCAACAGAGTAAAAACACAAAAACTTATGTGGAAAAGGTTTCTGAGTTGATTCTAAAGGGAATACTGAGACATTGTCAATAAGCAGGAAGAGACCCAGCAAAAATCATAGTACCTTATACCAATGATAAAATTGACAAATTATGAACAGAAAGTGTACCTTGGAAAAGACCTTGCAGCAAGTTTGTTTTTTTTCTTTCGGGAAGGGGGCGGGGGTTTGACAACAAATATCCCAAAAGCAAGAGATTCCTATTTAATTTATAGAGAACTGGATCCTTCCTCACATTGTACGGGGAATACCAATATCTGGCGCTCCTACATTCTATACTGATGAGGAAAGGCAGGTTACAAGTCAGAAAATTTAAGTAAAGTGGCTCAAAGTCCTTATGATTCTGTCGAAAAGTCAGAATTATATACTATTGTCATGGTATTAAATGATTTTATGGAATCTCTTAACATAATTACTGATTCACAATATGCAGAAAGAGTTCTTTTATATATTTGTTATTTATTCAGTTATGAGAAATAATCAGGAATAGGAATGATTCCATACATATAACACACATCCAATCACAAATGGGTCTGCCAGGTACTCTAGCACAAGATAATGAAGAAAGGCTAAATATAAAGTAATTTCTCTAAAATCGTCATTTGCTAATGAACTAGGCATTGGTGATATATTTACTGCCTGTATACATGTATATAGTTATTGTACTTATTGTATATAGCTTTTCGTATTAGTTATAACCTTTTTTTAGACAAAAAGGAGGAAATGTAGTGATATCTTCTTTGTACTCTAACAAGTAAAGCTAGCCTGAAGATCAGAGGATGGAGCCATCTACTAATTAACCACAGAGGTCTGGAGGTCTGTACAGACAGATAGGAAGTGATATGGCTGGGCAGAGAGACAACTTTAAGGTTGGAGGAGACAGAAACTCAGTGCATTGGCTGAGGAGTTAGCACATTAAGAGTTGGATGTGCCTTACTCCTTCCTCTCTCTGATCTTTCAGCATTTGCCCCTATATCTTGCTCCAAGTTATTATTTAGACCGATTAGAACCCATACAACAATGAAGGGATCTGTCAGAGTCACTCAAAGGCAAATATGGCAATGTGTGGTAGTGTGGGAGGTCCTTTTGTCTATGTGTTGCTCTTATTGGTTAATGAATAAAAAACTCCCTAGAGCCGGGCGGTGGTGGCGCACGCCTTTAATCCCAGCACTCGGGAGGCAGAGGCAGGCGGATCTCTGTGAGTTCGAGACCAGCCTGGTCTACAGAGCTAGTTCCAGGACAGGCTCCAAAGCCACAGAGAAACCCTGTCTGGAAAAACCAAAA
>NW_026067917.1:14699041-14700516 GCF_014885135.2 Alexandromys fortis
AAAAAAAAAAAAAAAAAGAATTAGCCAACAAGAAGCTAGAGCTAATAGGCCAGTGTTTTAATTAATGTTTTCTGTGTGATTATTTTGGGTCTAAGCTAGCCTGGCGGGAACCAACAGTGTGGAGGTCAGTAAACAACTCTTCTCCCACCATGTGAGAGAAAGGTAGACTTAAGTGTTCAGGCTTGACAACCAAAGGCTCTTGATGTAGGAGGATCATCTGTCTATGTGTTACTTTCATTGGTTATTAAAGTAACTGCATTGGCTTTTTGATAGGGCAGGATTTAGATAGGTGGAGTAGACCAAACAGAATGCTGGGAGAAAGAAGCAGAGTCAGGCAGATGCCTTGATTCTCAGACCCAAGATGGACGCAGGTTAGGATTTTCCCGATAAGCCACCACCTCGTGGTGCTACACAGATTACTAAATATGGGTTAAAGCAAGATGTGAGAATTAGCCAATAGAGGCTGGAACTAATGGGCCAGGGAGTGTTTAAATGAATAGTTTCCATGTAATTATTCTGGGGCTAACCTAGCCGTGCGGGAAACGGGTGGGATGAAAAGCAGGCCTGCTCGCCTCATCACTACAGGCCCTTACCCACTGAACCATCTCACCCACTATAGAAGAATACTTTGTGTATGTGTTTGTGTATTATTTTGGTTTGGAAGACAGGGTCTCAATATATGGCTCTGGCTGACCTGGAACTCACTATGCAGATCAGGTGGCCTTGAACTCAGAGAGATCAACCTGCCTATGCACCCCACAAGAGCTTTGATTAAAGGTATGCACCACCACACTTAACTCCTGGAAAGCTTGTCTAAACAGTTAAACAACATTTATTTGGGGCATGGGTATGTGTATATGTTTATGTACATGCATATACCACATCATATGGATGGCTAAGAACTACCTGTGGGAAGTCAGGTCTCTCCTTCTACCACCTGGGTACCAGTAGCCAATCAAATATAGGTCACTAGGCTTGGAGGCAAGGGTCTTTACCAGCTGAAGTACCAAAAATGTGAGCCCATTTCTATCTTGTCTAATGGTCAGAGAGTTGGAACTTACCTCTATTCCTTCAAAGTTACTGTCTGTTTCACTTCAAATAAAGGTCCCGCCTAGATTTAAACCAGTGTTGACAATAATATCCAGATATTGTATTTCAGGAATAAGTATGTTTCTATTCCAAACAAAAAATCTAAGGATCCAGCTATGTTCCTACTCCCTTAAGGAGATAACTATGGATTATACCCAGGAAGTGATTTGCCTACAGAATGTTTTGGTGTAGGGTGTGAGTGTTAACTTGTCTTGTTCTACCAACAAAGTGTTTACCTAAGAATGTAGCTTGCAACCTTCAACTGGTATGTTCAATTCCTTGTATCACGTTAATGCAGTTTTTTTCTTCCCCTTACCTTCTGGGGTCAGGATATTTTAAGCAATTGAAAACTAAATGTGGGCGATTTCAGTATTCACTGGAATTCC
>NW_026067917.1:14705095-14706991 GCF_014885135.2 Alexandromys fortis
AAGTGAACAGATCTTTCATACTGTACTTAACCTTAGTATGTTTGGATTTTGTTTTTGTTTTTTAATTACATTTCTAAAGTGTATTTTGTAGATTAAGACTAGAAATCATAAAATAAGGCTGAGAGTTAGTTCAGTCAGTAAAGTGCTTGTTATGAAAGCTTGTCTCCCAAAGCCACATACAATCTTCTGGCACAAGGGCACATGCTGATGATCCCAGAACTGTGAAGGCAAATGTAGTGGATCCCCAGGCCAATCAGAGAACCTGTTTCAAACTACAAGGTAGAAAGCTTTTAAAGTTGTCCTCTGGCCATATAGCACATTCCTGTACAGGCAGCAGACACACACACACAAACAAAACCATAAAATAAATTTTAAAAACCTTTAAATATAAAATTTTATGTATATGGGTATTTTACCTGAATCTATGGATTCTTTATGTGGTCAGAACCAAAGAGGACAGAAGAGAGCATTGTATGATCTGAAGCTGAAGTTTTGGGTGAGAGGAAGCAAACCCAGGTCCTCTGGGAAAGCAGCTAAATCATTTCACCAAACACTTTCACAAGCCTCCTTAAAAATGCAGTGGTTTTCCAGGCAATGGGGATACATGCCTTTAATCCCAGCACTCAGGGGGCAGAGGCAGGCAAAGATCTCTTTGAGTTCAAAGTCAGTCTGGTCTACAGCTCAAGTTCTAGGGCTATACAGAAAAATATTGTCTTAAAACCCCCCACTCTACTCCCTACCCCACCCCCAAAACAGAAAAAATGTAGTGACTTGCTGAACAAGATGGTATATGCCTACTATCCTATCAATCAGGATCTCAGGCAAGATTCAAGGACAGGCTCACCTGGGCTACATAGTAGTTTTAATCTGAGCAAGACTGCCTTAAAAGTTTAAAAAATTTCCAGGGGCTTCTCAGTGCCAAGATCAAGTTCACACTTGATGATAGGATTCTCAGTGCCACAAGATCAAGTTCACACCACATGATGGGACACTCAGTGTCACAAGATAAAGTTCACTCTTCATGATGTCACATACAAAGCTAGGTCAGTTTGGGCCCAATTTCCATATGCAAAGAATGGCTTTACTTTTTCCTAAGTTATTAAAAATACAAAAGTATATGCACCAGTGACTATGTACATCATTGTAGACCCTAACCTTAGTCCAACAATTTCCATTTGAAAAAAAACTGTCAAAACAGCCTTATTTCCAATAACTATACCTTGCAGGCCTGAAGCTTTGTATGTGACTTCCTCCTGTCTTTCTAATGATGATCTTTTCAGGATTTGTGAGGCTCTTCCAGCTTAACCCATACTGCTTGATGATACTCTGCAGTGTGTCTTAATAAACCTTCCAGCCAAGTCAGCCATGATGAATCACACCTATAAACCTAGTACTCAGAAAACAGAGGAATAAAGGGAACCCCTATGAGCTCAAGGCCGTTCTAGGCTACTTCTCATTCAATAGAGAAGAAGGGTTAAGAAACACAGATTTTAGCATCCTAATCTTTGCAACTCTAGCATCTACATATAAATCTGACACATAAGGGGGGCAGTGGTGGCACACACCTTTAATCCCAGCACTCGGGAAGCAAAGGCAGGCAGATCTCTGTGAGTTCGAGGCCAGCCTGGTCTATCTACAAGGGCTAGTTCCAGGACAGCCAGGGCTACACAGAGAAACCCTGTCTCCTGTCTCAAAAATAAATAAATAAAAATAAAAAATAAGGGGGCTGGAGAGATGGCTCAGAGGTTAAGAGCATTGCCTGCTCTTCCAAGGGTCCTGAGTTCAATTCCCAGCAACCACATGGTGGCTCACAACCATCTGTAATGAGGTCTGGTGCCCTCTTCTAGCCTGCAGAGATACACACAGACAGAATGTTGTATACATAATAAATAAATA
>NW_026067917.1:14711628-14713659 GCF_014885135.2 Alexandromys fortis
CTTGACTCAGAAAAAAGTAGAATATATAATTCCTTACTAGTTTTATGACTAACATTAAGCACCATTAAAATTTATAACATCGATTTTTTTTTTTAATCCTAGCACCAACACATTCGCATGCCCAATTGGGTTGTTCCTCTCAGAACAACCAACCCAAAATAGTCATTTTTTAGTACACAGCATCCCCGAGTCATCACCACTGCTGGGGACACTTGAGTGAGGCAATGAATAGGCTTCCCAGCACCACCACCCCATTTCTTTTCTGGGGCAGGCACAAAGGAATCATTCCTATTGTTCCTGCTTCCTCATTACTGTGCTAGGAGCTGCATTTCCTCAGATCTGGGAGAACAACCCTCCTACCCTCCCCCACCCTTTTGTTCCAAGAACATGCTCAAAAAACAGATTACCAACCAATTTGTCTAATCTGTCGTTTGCAATAAATCAATAAATAGGCGAAAACACAGCCCCTACTGGCTCTCTTTCCAAAGTGTCCAGAACTGACCTGTACATCTTATTTTTCTATGAAATCACTTTAAAAAGCTAGGTGTGCTCTGCTGCCTTAGGTTTCTGCATTTTTTTACATAGTCCTGTCAGTACAAGGAAAATGGAGTATCCTCACCAACTGTCCAGGCAAGGCCACAAATAAAATGTAAACAAGTTGACTCAATGAACACTGTGGCTGCTGTCCTTACAGTTCCTGTGAGCAGAGCAGAGATTTCCCCATCTACCCACCCAGCCCAGATCTCTAGTCCTTGGAGCCCAGGTCCCTGACAGTGAGTGGCTCACTTGGGTCACTAGCACTGAGATTGTCCTTGGGACAGGGAAAAAGAAAAGGAGAGTCACAGTTAGCAACTACTGATTTATCATCAACAAAGGTGAAAAACCATAGCCAGGCAGTGGTGGCACACGGAAACAGAGGCAGTTGGCCTCTGTGAGTTTGAGGCCAGCTTGGTCTACAGAGCAATGTTCCAGGGCAGCCAGGGCTACATAGAGAAACAAAACAAACAAAACATTGAAAATAAAAACAGAGAGAGAGAGAGAGAGAGAGAGAGAGAGAGAGAGAGAGAGAGAGAGAGGAGGAGCTTCCTCCTGTCATGAAAAAAAACAAACAATTCGCTTCAAGTGTTCGTCAAAGCTAGGGAGCCTCTCACTCCACTTTTAAGAAAGTGCACATATCAAGTGGCCAAACACAAAAATAGAGCTATGTGGGTAGGGAAAGGCCAAGAGGGACAAAAAGTTGACCCTCACAATCACAGCAAACATCCCTGATTTACTTACTGGCTCTAACCACAGCCAAGAACCAAAGGAGAGAAAGGTTTGTGTCATGTGCCAACTATCAACCTCTTCTAAGCACAACGGCTAACTGCAGAGAAACTACAGTAGTTCAACCAGGTCTTCCTCAAAGCTCCACTCTCACCAGGCATACTCAGACTCTGTCCTGTTCTTTCCTGAAATGGAGGCTACCCAAAAAGCCACTACAGGGAACCTTAGGCCTCCTCAGGTTAACCAGGGTTTAAAAAATGAGTTCCTCAAAAAGTCTATTATATGGGGAGAGAGTGGGAACTAGATCTAGCATGTAAAATGAGAATAGGAGTCCTCTGGAAGAGCAGCTTAACTGCTGAGCCATCTCTCCAGCCCCACCCCGAAAAGTCTATTATATGTATTATTTCACCATAAAAATAGAGAAAGATAAATCTCACCACAGAATCCACCAATGAATTCAGCTCAACCCACAAAACAATCGTATCTCAGGGTCACTCCAGATAATATTGTTTTAAAAAAAACAATAAAAATAAAAACAGATCAGGAGACTGACACAGGAACTTGCCTTCAAAGAGGCAACTCAAAGTCAAAGAAGCCAAGACAGACAGCAACAGATAGAAGAGCATCCAAGCCAGAACCGCCTGGTTCCCCTCCACCAGACAAAGTTCCAGGAGTCACTGCAGCCGCCCTGTACTCAAGTTTCTCCCACTGAACCCATAAATCCAAGCCCAGAATTCACCAGAGGGAGACCCTATCACAGGGATCAAA
>NW_026067917.1:14714624-14716455 GCF_014885135.2 Alexandromys fortis
AAAAAAAAAAAAAAAAAAAAAGGCAAAACAACAAAAATGAATATAAATGGCAAATTTCAAAGTATCATCATCCTAACTCAACTTTTTTCATTTCCTTCCAGGTTTTCTGCTTACATGCACGGTTTGCACGGTCACAAGCAAAATAAAAAACTCCCCTTACACACTCCATTATATTCACACATTCTCATAATTGTCACACTGTGGCAATAGAATATTTCATTAGATTCATAGATCATAAAGTATTAAAACTTTATGCCTCTGCCTCATGAGTGCTGGGATTAAAGGAGTGCACCACCATCTCCCAGCTACTAAAACATTTTTTAAGCTGGGCTAGACAATACAAGCCAGCTATTCAAGAAACTAAGAGAGAATGAGCTAATAGTTAAAGTCTGACAGGTCTACAGGATGAGTTCAAGGACAACCTGGACAAAGCAGTGCGCCAGCCAGTCTTAAAGTGAAAGAATGCAGAGCAGTTTCAAAGGTACAGCGTTTGTCTTGCATGCCCAGAGTCCTGGGATGGATTCCCCAAAACTGCAAAAGCAGGGAAGCAAAGAAGAAAGGAAGGAAGGAGATAGCAAAGAGTTACACACAGGTGATGATATCTGGTCGTCTGAACAATGAAGAAATCTTTTGCTATCTGAGTTTGGTTGTTTTATTTTTATTGTTGGTTTTTATTTTATATTTACATGCCTGCATTATGGATGTGCACCACATGGATACTTGGTGCTTTGGAGGTCAGGAAGAGTGTCAGATCCCCTGTAACTGTAAGTACAGACAGTTGTGAACAGCTCTATATGAGTGCTAGGAATCACCTATGCAAAACCTCTTAAACGTTGAGCCATCTCTCTAGCCAAGACAAGATCTCATCCATCTGGCCCAAAAGTTGCTTCTTGCCCAAAAGTTTCGATGTATCCCTAGCCCCCCACTTGTGATACCCTGCCACCAGAGCACTAGAATTACAGATCTATCAGTAAGGAATCAGTCACTGCATTCCTTCCCTCTACAAGTCTCTAACACCCACCTCTGTTCCCCAAAGTGCCATGTATGAACCTTAAGATTCAGAACCCCGGCTTGGAAAGCACCCTACTACCTAGCAGAGTCCAACCACCCTGTGTGCTCAGCACTAGCACTCATCTATTTTAAATATGTTAGGCAAGTGTTCTACACCCAGCTACATCCCTAGCACTTCACTTTATTTCCCAGTCACAGAATACAACCCCACAACTGACTTGAGGTCTCTTTGTCTGAGCAGCTTTGTAGAACCCCTATCTAGCCCATCCTACCATGACCTAATTAATATTTTCATAAAAACCACAGGCTAAAGTGGAGCGGTTAGAGGGACATACAATTAATCCCAGCACTTGGGAGGCAAAGACAGGTGGATCTCAGTGAGTTCCACAACAACCTGGTCTACAAAGAAAGACCGACCCTGTTCAAAAAACTGATTGATTGATTGATTGATTGATTGATTGATAGACAGACAGATGAACTCTGATCTCACTTCAGGACCCCCAAAGATAGAACTGGGGAACAATGAATCTCTGTTCCTCTTCCCACTATGACCACACTGAATCTTTTTCTTCTTTCCATTTGTTTTGTTTGTTTTTATTTTAAAGATTTATTTATTATGTATACAATGTTCTGCCCCTGCATATATGCCTACAGGCCAGAAGAGATCCCATTATAGAAGGTTGTGAGCCACCATGTGGTTGCTGGGAATTGAACTCAGGACCTCTGGAAGAGCAGCCAGTGCTCTTAACCTCTGAGCCACCTCTCCAGCCCCCCCCCCATTTGTTTGTTTTTCGAGACAGGGTTTCTCTGTATAGTCCTG
>NW_026067917.1:14722886-14723708 GCF_014885135.2 Alexandromys fortis
AAAAAAAAAAAAAAAAAAAAAAACTATGCTAATTCTGCTATCGAACTTCACACTGCAAAAATTACAGCCACCAGGGCATAAATGCTAATATGTAAAAAGAATTAGATCTGTGGATAAAGAATATGAAAAGAATATGAGGGGTGGGCATGGTGTGCGTGCGCGCTTTAATCTTAGCAATGTGGAGGCAGAGGCTGGCAGATCTGAGTTCAAGGCCAGCTGGTCTACAAAGTTAGTTTCAGGAAAACCAGAGCTGTTACACAGAATAACCCTGTAAAAAAAAAAAAAAAAAGGCCAAAATATATGTATTTATATGTGAAATATACATATAATGTGTTCCAGTGACGAGCACATATTATGCTTATGTCAGAAAAAGTACTGAGGCTGTATGAAGACTTCCAAAAGGGGGTACCTAAAAAAGGGAAGGCACCAAGCCATTTTATTGAAAGTGAGAGATAGCTATACAGATTCAGAGATGGGTCTGGATTAAGGGGGGAAGTAAATACTCTATGCATATTATTATATTTTAATATTACAGTGAGACAGAGAGAGAGAATTTGTTTGTAGTGGAGAGGTTGCTTCTACATTTGAAGCTGCTGTCACATGTCAAGAAGACTTGAAAAACAGGTGTTAAGGTGAAAGGCCAGAGAACTGAAGTCATCTGAGTAAGGTGAAGAACAAATTGAAGCAGGAGCAGAAATGGATAAATAAGTAAAAGTTGCTGAATTGGGGGCTGGAGAGATGGCTCAGTGGGTTAAGAGCACTGACTGCTCTTCCAGAGGACCCGGGTTCATCCCAGCACCCACATGGCAGCTCACAACTGTC
>NW_026067918.1:0-59077 GCF_014885135.2 Alexandromys fortis
ATTAGTGTGTGGATGATGGTAGGCAGAGTTGAATGAGCCACATGGGTAGCATGTCAAGTGGAGGCCAGGTCTGAACCCTTAGAATGCCTGATGCTGGAAAGGCAAGATTCCAAGGTATCAAAGCCCTGCCTACTGATTGACAATCGGCAGCAGTCTCATGCTAGCAATCAGAGCAGTCAGCAGGAAGAGCATGCTCCCGAGTGACTGAACTTTGCTTGAGAATGCTATAAAAGTGGCCATCACTCAGGGTTGGCGCTAGCCCTCGGGGCTTTGATCAGTGATATCTCGTGTGGCAATATGATCCTCCTCCACGGTATCATGCTATCAGGCCCTGGTCAGCATCAACAGTCCTTTCCTGGTCATCAAGTACACGCCGAGGTTGGCCCTGACAACATGTTGTTTCTTCTTTCCCAAAGGGGCCGTTGAGAAGAACAGAAGGTCTTCTGATCAAATCAGAGCAGGGTATCCATAGGGCTGAACCTTTGTACCAACCATGTCAATACATACCTCCTAGACACTGTTTGCGGCACTGGTAAGCAATGGTACTTTGTCCAAACCCCAGGCGGATTTTTGCTCTCTCGCGAACTAGGTTGATGATGACAAACCAATGTCACGAAGAGAGATGATGACATAAAAATCATGCTCAATATCATTACGCTGAGGCCCAGAGTAAAGGAGGGGGGCGATGGGGGGGCCTGTTCTACCTGGCGCCCGCTTGGGCCAGGGTGCAGGCCAAAATCCCCATGTTGTTTTTCCCCAACGGGACCCCTATTTGGACCAGGGCCATGACCTTAGGAGAGCACTGAGTGCTCCCTCAAATGGCACCTCGTGTTAAACATTGCTCTTGAGCCAGTCTCCATGTCCAAAGCCCTGCTCACGTTCCCATCATCTCTTCTGCCTTACAGTGACCGGCGATGCCGTCTTGGAGCACACATCAACACAACTTTCTTCAGGTAAGTGGAAAGATTAGCCCATAGGCTTTGATCCCTCTAGGCCCTTTTCCTTTACCTGTTCATATTTCTGAAAATCTAAGAGAAGATACTCAAATTGCAAACCCAGGAGACAGTAGTTTGGGGCTTGATACCTAGAATGTGAAAACCCTTAGGCCTCGGTGTCCAGTATGACATTCCAAATGGACAACCTTGGAAAATTCCAAAGGACATGGGCTTGAGCTACCGTTCTGAGGCCTCAGAATAGGTCACAAGAATGAGTCATAATGGTGGGTCTTCTAGGGTTCCCATGACACCAAGAGAAGAACTGGACATTTGATTCCGTGATTCTTGTTTTCATTATGGCTGATTGTAGTTAGGGGCAGAGCAGGCCTGTTTTTCTCTCCCACCTGGATCCTGACCAGCTCTCTTTACACCCGAAATAACAACACACAAATTGTCTTCATTTAAACACTGCTTGGCCTATTAGATGTAGCCTCTTACCAGCTAAATCTCACATCTTGATTAACCCATTTCTACTAATGTGTGTAGCAACACAAGGTGGTGGCTTACCGGGAAGATTCTAACCTACGTCCATCTTGGGCCAGAGCTTCATCACGTCTGCCTCACTTCCCTCCTTCCCAGCATTCTGTTCTGTCTACTCCGCCCACCTGATTTTCTGTCCTATCAAAAGGCCAAGAAAGTTTCTTTATTCATAACCAATGAAAGTGACACATAGACGGATGACCCTCCTACATGAGCTGATTATCCTGATTGGGACCGGCCGAGAAAGAAGTTCTAGTCAGCATTGGCAGTGGCTTTCAAAGTTAATACATGGCCATAATGGACTTTCAAATAGAATGTCCATTTGGCATGTCCAGGACACATTGGGAGTCCAGAGTTTTTTACTCGGCGCTAATTACTCACAGAGAAAACTAGTATATAAAATGGCAATTAGACATTCTCAACCTTACCTCTTCTACCTGGGATTTATTGAACTTGACTTACTTTTCCAGCAAGGAAAAAAGGGAGACAATTCTGGATGCTCTAACAAGACAGATGGTGTCTTTGTGGTGCTGGACTCAGAAAGGTAGCCTGAGTTTGAGAAGTTTGAGGCACACAGCAGAGGCAGTGCCTATCATGCATAGCTTCATGTATTGCCATCTTCCATGGAAGACATTGCCTTCAAAATTCTGCCTGGGACTAGGAATATCCACAGAGATGCAGAACAGAACAGACCCAGCACAATCTCTCATGGTTCAATAACAGCCATAAGAGAATGGATTCTTTCTCCATTAGTGTGTGGATGATGGTAGGCAGAGTTGAATGAGCCACATGGGTAGCATGTCAAGTGGAGGCCAGGTCTGAACCCTTAGAATGCCTGATGCTGGAAAGGCAAGATTCCAAGGTATCAAAGCCCTGCCTACTGATTGACAATCGGCAGCAGTCTCATGCTAGCAATCAGAGCAGTCAGCAGGAAGAGCATGTTCCTGAGTGACCGAACTTTGCTTGAGCATGCTATAAAAGTGGCCATCACTCAGGGTTGGCGCTAGCCCTCGGGGCTTTGATCTGTGAAATGTCGTGTGGCAACATGATCCTCCTCCACGGTATCATGCTGTCAGGCCCTGGTCAGCATCAACAGTCCTTTCCTGGTCATCAAGTGCACGCCGAGGATGGCCCTGACAACATGTTGTTTCTTCTTTCCCAAAGGGGCCATTAAGAAGAACAGAAGGACTTCTGATCAAATCAGAGCAGGGTATCCATAGGGCTGAACCTTTGTGCCAACCATGTCAATACATACCTCCTAGACACTGTTTGTGGCACTGGTAAGCAATGGTGCTTTGTCCAAACCCCAGGCGGAGCTTTGCTCTCTCGCGAACTGGGTCAATGATGACAAACCAATGTCACGAAGAGAGATGATGACATAAAAATCATGCTCAATATCATTACGCTGAGGCCCAGAGTAAAGGAGGGGGGCAATGGACCAGGGCCACGACCTTAGGAGAACACTGAGTGCTCCCTCAAATGGCACCTCGTGTCAAACTTTGCTCTTGAGCCAGTCTCCATGTCCAAAACCCTGCTCACGTTCCCATCATCTCTTCTGCCTTTCAGTGATCGGGGATCCCTTTTGGAGCACATGTCAACACAACTTTCTTAAGGTAAATGGAAAGATTAGTCCATAGGCTTTGATCCCTCTAGGCCCTGTTCCTTTACCTGTTCATTATTCTGAAACTCTATGAGAAGATACTCAATTTAGAAGCCCAGGATCCAGTAATTTTTGCTTGATTGCTAGAATGTGAAAACCCTTAGGTCTCAGTATCCAGAAAGGCATTCCAAATGGACAACCTTGGAAAATTCCAAAGGACATGGACATGAGCTACCGATCTGGGGCCTCAGAATACGTCACAAGGACAAGTCATAATAGTGGGTCTTTCTATGGTTCACATGACACCTAGAGAAGAACCGGAAATTTAAATCCATGAGTCTTGTTTTCATTATGGCTGATTGTAGTGAAGAACAGAGCAGGCCTGTTTTTCATCCAGCCGGCTCCTGCCCAGCTAGCTTTACACCCGAAATAACAACACACACATTGTCTTCATTTAAACACTACTTGGCCCATTAGATCCAGCCTCTTACCGGCTAAATCTCACATCTTGATTAAATCATTTCTATTAATGTGTCTAGCAACACGAGGTGGTGGCTTACCAAGAAGATTCTAACCTATGTCCATCTTGGGCCAGAACTTCATCGCGTCTGCCTCACTTCTCTCCATCCCAGCATTCTGTTCTGTCCACTCCGCCCTCCTGATTTTCTGTCCTATCAAAAGGCCATTAAAGTTTTTTTTTAATAACCAATGAAAGTGACACATAGACAGATGACCCTCCTACATCAGCCAATTATCCTGATTGGGACTGGCCGAGAAAGAAGTTCTCCTCAGCTTTGGCAGTGGCTTTCGACGCTAATACCTTGCCATAATGGACTTTCAGAATGAATGGCCATTTGGCATGTCTGGGACATATTTGGGGGTCCAGAGTTTTTTTCCCAGAGCTAATCCCACACAAGGAAAACTAGTATATCAAATGGCACCTAGGCATCCTCAACCTTACCTACTCTACCTGTGACTTAGTGAACTTGACCTACATCTCCATCAAGAGATAAATGGGAAACAATTCTGGATTCTCTATCAAGACAGATGGTCTCTTCATGGCGCTGGAGCCTGGAAGGCAGCCTGATTTTGAGAAGTTTATAGCACACTGCAGAGGCCATGCCTATTGTGCATAGCCCCATGCATAGCCATCTTCCCTGGAAGACATTTCCTTCAAAATTCTGTAGGACTTGGTATATCCCCAGAGACACAGAGCCTGTCAGACCTAACTCTGCCTCTCAGTGATCAATAACAACTCTCAGGTATGTCCCGTTTTTCAAGAGCTGGCATTTGTTGTTTAGGCAGCTGGGATGAAGCAACAAATGGATTAAAGGATATTTAGAAAGGATAGTACATACCGTCTGAAAAGTTGTGTTGAGAGATCAGGGAACGATTTTTCTAGCGTTCAATTGATGTAATGGCGATGGATGTGGGCATTGAATCATTTTAACAGAGAGAGATATATGGGTCTGCATGGAGCCTACCTCTTGTGTGACTTACTACTGTTGCACAAGTCTCCAATAGCCTAACAACAAAGATCAGTTCCTGTCTTCTCTTTTTTCTCTCAGTGATCTGAGCTCCCTCTTGGACCCCACCACATAATACCTTTCAGGTAACTGGAAGATAAGACCTATGGTTTGTATTCAGAAAGGCCCAAGATGCTCCTCCATCTTTTAGAATCTCTCTCTCGTTCTCCTGACATTCAAATCATACCACTCATACTAGCTGTGCTTTCTACACATACTCTGCCACTTGTGCCTGTGTATCAATAATTAGTGATCCAAATTATTTTGCTTGGGTAAATTCCAAGAGACATGGACATAAGCATCTGATCAGGTACAAAAGGGGATTATGCATAGCTCTAATCAGGAGTTTCCAGGTTGGCAGTCTTGGAGCATACCGAGGATACCAATATCACTTCTGAAGCCAGTTGGCTATATGGCTAACTAAAAAGTTCTGGTGTTGGACTGTTGTTCTGGGTATCCTTGACTGTGAGTCCTTCCCTTGTGACTTAGTGATCCCACTATAAACCTTCAGGTAGCCCACTTTGGCAGAAGAATACATCCTCGCTTTTGAGGTAATATGCACAGTAATTTTGTCTAGTGACCCAAAATTTGCATCACTCTTCTTACTGAGAACCAAGCTGCTGACACTTTCATCCAGTAAATATATAACCAATAGGAACAATGGAAATATGGAATCAAAAACAGGGCAAGCAACTGGGATATACACTGACAGTTATACTAGCATTTCAAAAATAATATTGTCCTCCTGTTAGGTAAATATAATAGGAGATATTTCTACATCTGCTACTACTAGTGTTGAGTATTTTTTAAGGAGATGTCTTTTATTTTGTATTATCTTAGAGATCTAAGACTGGATAATTCATTTCAGAAAATACAGGTAAGTAACTATAATCTTAGAGACTCTATGTATTGTTCTGTATGCAACTTTCTGAGGTCTATGTATCTTTCGGAGTCTTACTGGAGGTTACTGTTGTGATATTTTTAAAATTTTATCCAAAGATTAATTACTGAGTATTTGTTGTTTCTTTTCTCTCCTTTTAACTATTTTCTATATTATGTAAAATATATAAAATGAAGGATTATTTTAGAAATTTATATTGGCTAATAATCAATATGATCAATTTCTTACAAAACAATATCACACTGTAATTTTTTTATTATTTACTAGAGTTTCAGAATAGAGACCATTACTTATAAGGAGTCTGTGTTCATACTATAATATTCTTCACTTCTAGTTTATTCAGTGAAGGCTGACATGAGTTCACTATTCTTTTTCAAATATGGAAATATATGTCTTATTTTTATAGCTTCTCTATGGCTTACAAGTCATAGATATAAGATATTTGCATGGATTCTGGAATTTTAAAGAACATCTTTTCTCTATTAGTTAATTGCTGCTTGGATGGTAAATTTACTGAGCTGTAGAAATTCAGTATATGTCCCTTTATACAAGAATTTCATATTTCAATAGAAAGCAAAATATACCAACAATACAGTGCATATTGGTTAAGGTATTTCTTGAGAATGTTGTCTTATACATGGTATTTTACTTGGTGCATAATGACTAATGTGCTCAAAACTGGACAAATATTCATAAGGAAATCAATGATTTAATATATAATACTTTGGTAGTGCAATAATTTGAATAGGAATAGCCCCATAAACACATGTGTTTGAATGCTTGGCCACTGTGGAGTGGCACTATTAGGAAATATGAGCTTGTTGAAGTATGCGTGCCCTTGTTGGAAGAAATGTGTCACTGAGGAGTGACACACTTCAGGGTCTCAGATGCCCAAGCTAGGCCTAGTGTGGCATTGCAAGGAGCTGCTTGTTCATCCCGGCTGCCCAGAACTGAAATAATCACATAGAAACTGTATTAATTAATTATCGTGAACAGTTTGATATCGATTGTGTTCAAGTATTTGAGTGAATACTTGATTTAAAAAACATATAAATACAAATATAATTGATTAAAGAAATATAAATAAATACCTTTAGTATAGAAATAAAACGTGACCAAATTCTTATAAAGTAATGTTGCGAAAGTTCTATGGGAATATAGACACAAATAATATCTAAAGACAATCAGTTAAGATCATTATAACTGCTATTATTTTTGAAATGTATTTGTTTGTTTTTTTTTTTCTTTTGCCATTTATTTCCTTGTTGGGTAGAATAGCAGTGGTAACATCATGTTCAGGAATAGAAATCAGCAGATTCTTATGTCATTACAAGTGATAATATATTCATGGAATTAGTGGATACATTTAAAATGAGTACAATTCATATAAAACATGTTGATTTAATTCCACAGTGGATTGAAATTAAAAATAGGGAAATATTTATTGATAATCTCCAAAATATTTGAAAAATAAAATGAGAACTTATAAGTAGTTCACTGATAAAAGAAGACATAAAAAGAGAAACTGACAAGCATTTCAAACTAAATACATATAAAAATTAATATCTTCAAATTCAAATGTAGCTAAACTGGCTTGGAAGATATTTTTTAGAACTGATTCTTAGATTACAAGTAAATAGAAGCCTTAAATAAATGATATAATATTCCAATGAATGGCTTTATAGTCTAGTAAAAGAAACTTAAGAACAAAATGACACAGAATAAGAGAAACAGGACATTCATAAAAGAACAGAAAGCAATCAAATATATTTGTGTATATATGTACATATACACATATGTAAATATCTGCCTCGTGTGTGTGTGTGTGTGTGTGTGTGTGTGTGTGTGGCGAGAGAAAATGAAAGTCAGTTAAATTAAAACACTAAAACACACCAATTAAAGAAGGCATGAAAGAATGAAGGACAACCTAGCCACTAGTGTAAAGGTTAATAACAGAACTGTCATTCATATCTTCTGAGAGAGGAAATATCAGCTTTCTCCAATGAAAGGGCACTGGGGATATAAATTAGCCAATGGCAGAGCTTCTGTTTAGGGATAGCTAGTCAAAATAGAATAGACTCCACATTTGGGGTTTTGGTTTTGGTTTTTTTCTGGTGTTGTTGTTGTTTGTGTGCTTTTCTTTGATCACAGTATTATTTTTTTTCTTTTTGAGTGTTATTTCATTTTGTTTTCTTTGTTTGGGGGGTTATTGTATTAATTTTTAGTTTTTTTTAAACAAAGTTGTGTGTATAGGGATGAGGAGATTATTTGAATGAACATACACAATTTTTAAAAAATCCATTAAGAGGATAATGTTCAGAAACATCTAAAGAGAATAATTTTTCAAATCAAGATACAATTATAAATATTAAGACACATGAGAAATGATATTGTAGGATATGTGTGTGTTAAATAATACTAAGTGCCCATAAATACAGCAACTTAGATAAAGTTAAAAAAAATCAAAAGATGCAAATATAAAGATACAAATAGAAAAATTTAGTAAATAGATAACCAAAAACAGCATTTTCTAAACAAATTAATTTTTATTAAAAGCATTTTTGCAAGGAAGTATAGATTACACTTTTAAAACATGAATTCCATATGATCTTCTAGAAGATATAAATGTTGGAATTATTCCCTTGTTTAATATCTAAATGTGCCTTCACAGAAAACAATACTACATGTAAAATGAAGGGTATATAGCAACATCTTTCATGAGCATATATCTGTGTTCAAATTTTTAGAAAATGAAATTTAACAATATTTAGACATGGTTTGCAATTAAATCAAAATAAGTATGGAATTAAGTTTGGTTTAACATTTAAAAATAAATCTGTATTTGCAAACCACTAAAAATTCAAACTGAAAACATTGAAAAATGTACTCATTCATAAAATATGTGTTCACATAACTATTCACAATTAGCCAAGTGTAGGCACATGCGTGTGATCTTCACATTCAGGAAGATATAAAACAGGAAAGTGTTGATTTGAAGACCAGCTTGGACAACAAAGTGGGAGTTTGTCTCAAACAAAAGTCAAAATTAAATTTTATACTTTTGGAAATTAAAGACTTACACATTTCTTTTTCTTTTGAAATGCAATGTTAAGTTTGTTACATTTTACTCTTTTTACTTATTTTCCAAAAGCAATAATTTCTCATTTAATATACCAATCCCAGCTCTGACTCCCACTCCTCCTCCTGCTCCCTCCAATTTCCTCCCACATCACCCCTCATCCACTTCTCAGAGAGGGTAAGGCTTTCCACGGGGACTCAACAAAATCTACCACATCAGTTTGAGGCAGGACCGAGGCCCTCCCCACTATATCTAGGCTGAGCAAGGTATCCCTCCAAGGAATGGGCTCCAAAATACCAGTTCAAGAAGTAGCGATAAATCCTGTGTGGCCAGCAGCCCCACAGTCTGTCCCAGATCTAAAATTGCCACCCACATTCATAGGGCCTAGTTTGGTTCTATACTGGTTCCCCCACTGTCACTCTAGAGTCAGTGACCTCCCATTAGCTCAGGTAAGCTGTTTCCGGGGATGTCCCCATCATGGTCTTGACCCTTTTGCTCATATTATCACTCCTCCCCCTCTATGACTAAACTTTGGAAGTTCAGCCCAGTGCTTCACTGTGGATCTCTGCAGCTACTTCTATCAGATGCTGGATACTATGGTGGCAATTAAGGTAGTCATCAATCTGATTACCGAAGAAGGCCAGTTAAGGCACCTTCTCTTCCATTGCTTAGACTCTTAGCTGGGATCATCCTTGTGGATTCAAGAGAATTTCTCTAGGGCCAGGTTTTTTGCTAGCCCCATAACGGCTCCCTCAATCAAAATATCTCTTTTCTTGCTCTCTCTTTGTTCTTCCTCCATTTTGACAATCTCATTCTCTTATGTTCTTCTCCCCCACTCCCTGTCTGTCCCACTTCTCCCCTTCCACTGGCCCTTCTCCCTGGCCCCCATGCTCCCAATTTTCTCAGGAGATCTTGTCTATTTTCACTTTACAGGGGGATTCATGTATGTTTCCCTTAGGATTCTCCTTGTTACATAGCTTTTCTAGGGTCTAGGCTAGTTATTCTTTGCTTTATGTCTAATATCCAATTATGAGTAAGTACATACTGTGTTTGTCTTTCTGGGTCTGGGTCACCTCACTCAGTATGTTTGTTTCTAGTTCCATCTATTTGCATTTTTCAAGATGCCATTGTATTGTTGTTTTGTTTTTTTAACCATGGAGTAGTGCTCCACTGTGTAACTATATCACATTTCCTTTGTCCATTCTTCAGTTGAGGGGTATCTAGGTTGTTTCTAAGTTCTGGCTATGACAAATAATACTGCTATGAACACAGTTGAGCAAATGTCCTTGTAGTATGATTGAACATCCTTTGGGTATATACCCAAGAGTGGTACTGCTGGGTCTTCAGGTTGGTTGATTCCTAATGTTCCGAGGAACTGCCATATTGATTTCCAAAGTGGCTGTACAAGTTTGCACTCCCAGCAGCAATAGAAGGGTCTTCCCCTTACGCCACATCTTCAGCAGTAAAACATATCATTGGTGTTTTTGACCTTAGCCATTCTGACTGGTCTGAAATGGTATCTCAGAGTCATTTTGATTTAAATTTCCCTGACGGTTAAGGATGTTGAACATTCCCTTAAGGGTCTTTTGGTCATTTGAGATCCTTTTGTTGTGATTCTTTATTGAGATCTGTACCCTATTTTTAATTGGATTATTTGGTATTTTGGCATCTAGATTCTTGAGTTCTCTATATATTTTAGAGATCAGTCCTCTGTGTGATGTGGGGTTGGTAAAGGATGCAAAGAGGTGGATATCTATCCCCATGCACAAAACTCAAGTCCAAATGAATCAAAGACCTCAATATAAACCCAGCCACACAAAACCTCATAGAAAGGAAAGTGGGAAGGAGCCTAGAACACACAGGCACAAAAGACCACTTCCAAAATATAACACTAGTAGCACAGACACGGAGACCATTAATAAATGGGAACTTCAAAAGCTGAAAAGCTTCTGTAAGGCAAAGAACACAGCCTATGGAATGGGAAATAAGATCTTTAGAGACTTACACATTTATAAAGAACATTTATGCAAAAAGTCTTCTGACTCTCAGTAAGAAAAGCATAATTTTATCCACATGGAATAACTATTTGGATCTGGTAAGATGGTCTCTAGAAAAAAATATAGACCATGAAATTTTTAGTTATTTGTGCTGGATGCAGAGACTTTTCTATAAGTAGATTCCCAGACCAGTGTTTAACATAAAGAACTATTAGCAAATATAGACTATCACAGAAGGATAAATAACTAACAGTAACTGCGATAAAAATTGAAAATAATAATAAAAATGTAAAAACAATCTGGATGATGAAAAATTTTGTAGTATATTCAAAAAGTTCTTTGAAAAACAATGACACAATGCTTTCTTATCTGAACTCCCCATGGATATACAGAGTGTGTGGTAGCATAGGAAACATTTGAAGGCTCTAGTCACTTACTTCTTAATTATTATAAGCCCCTGTGTAAGCAGTAGGTTAAAGCTGAGGAAGAATTGTGAATTACTTGAATACCACATGAGAACCAAAATACACATAGAGAGAGTTCCTTAGCAAAGAGTAATTAACATGCTGGTTCATTATATAAGGACATGTTCATTATATGTGCTCAAAGCTGAAAAAATAAGTCATTATCTACATATTACATACACAAATATTCTATAGGAAAATCATGGAAAAAACAGATCAGCAAGAAAAACAAATTATATGGAGAAAACCTATTTGTATATGAAAAACTGTAGTTCCCCCAAAAAGAATATACAAAGAAATAGGAAATTATGGCACATGCACAGAAAAAGAAATCAATAGAAAGCATTAGCAAGGAAAGAAAGGTGTTGGACTTACTAGAGAAATATATTAAGCCAACTTTTAAAAACGCATCCAAAGAACTAGAGAAAAACATGAATAAAGATTTTAGTAAAGTATGAAACTGATATTTCAACAAATAAAGACTGTGATTAAGAAACAGGTAAGAAAGAACCACATGCAAATTCAACAGGTTAGAAATACAATAAATGGGTAACATCATTAGTAGAAGTCTTGCCCATCATAATCAAAGCCCTGGTTTCCATCAAACACTGGAGAAAAGGTATATATATGACAAAAAGGACCATCAAAGAATGGATTTTTAGCAGACAAAAGCCTTCTAACTTGGAGATGTTCTAATTAAAATTATCTAGTCCAGGTACCAAGAGAAAAAATCTAAAACTTGAACAGAAGGATGGAAAATTAAATTTATATCAATACAGTAATGGGAGTTCAAGAAGGAAAACAGAAAAAGGGGGGAAATCGAGAAATGATGTCTCAAAGCTTCCCAAATATGAAAGCACTAATGAATCCAATAAGAATATCACGAACCTCCAAGATAAAATCAAAGATAAACACCTAATTCCAAAGAGCAAAGCATCATTGTGAAGCTTTCAAATAACTAATAAAAAATAATGCTGAATGCTGTGACAATGATATTCAGAGCATGCTTCTTGCCATAAACTGTGCAGACCAGCAGGCAATATTTATAGAAGGAACCTCACAAAACTTTTTTTACTAGGCTACAATTACCCTAATACCCAAAACAATTTTCCCCATTGGCATGGCTATCATTAAGGTCACAGACAGGGCTTCTTGGGCAGATGATTCTGTTAGCATAATTTCTATCTGCCAAGCATGAGGCCCTGAGGTGTGGTGGCACATGCTGTAATGTCACTGCTGAAGAAACTGCACAGGCTGGATCCCTGGGTCTCACTGTGTAGGTAGTCTAAGCTAAATAACCAGGCCAGGGAGAAACCCTATATAGTCAAGCAAACAAAAACAAGCAAGCAGACAGCAACAACCAAAAAAAAAAAAAAATGGTGAGCAGAACATGAAGAAAGACACCCAAGATTAACTTCTAGCCTCCGTATGCATGGGCACATGTTCATGTGCAACCCATACATGAAAAGTAACAACAGAAACTGCTGAAAAGGAGAGAGAGTAAGGGGAAACATTATACAAAGCTGGAGGTAATATAAATTAGTCCAGTCACTATGAAAGTCTGTATAGAGGTACCTCAAAGAAAAAAAAAACACAAAAAACTAAAATTATAAACTTCCATGTGATGGGGTTAATCCACTCTTGTCAATACAATTCATTACGGAACAGAGCCATATAAACATCCGTGTTCACCATGAAACAATGGAAAATGGAGATGGTATGAATCAGTTTTGATATCTATGAACACATTAATAGAAAAATAAGCCTTTCTTTATCTCTAAAGAATGAAATGATCACATTTAGAGGAAAATATTTCAATAGAACTACACTGCAATCATATTAAGTGAAAATAGAGATACTCAGAAAGAAAAAAAAGTCACATTTGCTCTTATTTAGAACTAAGATGGCACATACATGCATACGAATATACACACACACAAATGGAAGTAGAGGAGGGAGGTATTCAGGGAAAGAGAAAGAGGGTTTGCAACAGGAGGAAGGGGGGCCAGTAGAAGAGGGTAATGAGAAAATGGTGAATGTAGTTGGAGTAGATGATATATTTTAATGAAAATATGTGCTATTAAAGCATCTAGCCGTCTACTACATCTCTGTAGCTAATAACTATAGATGATGTGATCTTATAGTTGGTCACACATTATTGGTTGCATCTATGATGCAAAACATAACAGAATTAGCATCACTGTGATTTTCAGCTTACTAACTTGAAAAGCTGTTAGTACAAATTCAGCCTTTTTAGCAAAAGTTACAATGTTTTAACTACATTTTCATAATGAAAACCTACTGACAGGATTATGGAAACAGAATTAAAGCATTTAGCACAAGTTAACACATAGACACACTTCTCCCTTCCATATGTGATAAAGTGTAACAGTGAGAATATCTAGCCTTTGCTTTCTATTTGGGAAGTTACTAGTTCTTATTTTGATTTCTTCAATAGATATATGTTTATTTAGATATCTATTTCTTGTGTGCGCTTTGTCAGGTCGATTGACCAAAGAATTCATCAGTTTCAGTGAGGTTATTAAATTGGACGCAGAAACGATCATTTTCATAATACTTTGAATACTTTTATTTTTTTAAAGTTAAATTGACTACAGCCTTAACAATTTTATTTAGCTTTTCTAAAACCCAGCTTAGTTTTTTTAATTTCTTTGGTTTTATTGACTCCAGTTAATACTTTCATCAGTTTAACATTACTATCTTTTCCTGGTTTACTTTGAATTTAATTGCTTTCCTAGTTGTCTGAAGTAAAAAAAAAATACTAATTTTAGAAAACTTTTCCATCATTGTTCTAAATTTTTAAGATTTTTTCATGCATTACGAAATTTAGTATCTTGTATTTTCATTTACTTTAAGTAATTCTCAATTTCTTGAAACTTCTCTAATGTTATTTACAAGTAAGTTTACTTTAGAGTAGGACTGTAGCTCAGTGGAAAGATGTATGGAAGTCACATACATTATTGCCTAGTGTATGTGAGACATAGGCTTTGAACCCCAGTACTGAAAAAATAAGTTTTCAAATCTGAAAATGCACTTGAGACCAAATTCCAGCCCAGATTTCCTAGCTAGTACCAGATTAATAAGAGACCTATGCTTAGAGTTTAGAAATGATTATATGTAACATATATTTAAAATGTATTTTCATTTTTTTCTGAATATTTTTCAGAAAGGACAGAGAAGAAATTACCATAGTATTAGTTACCTTTGAGATTATATAAAATGAGAAAAGGCCTTTGCCTTCTCAATTAATTGATCCTAAATTAATATGTGTGGGGGTTGCATAGAACCCAGCGCCAGCAAATTTCACTAATTCTTTCATTTGTCATTGGCATTTTATTTGACCACATACATCAAATTTTTGGTTGCATAATTTTCTTCCTGCAATTTGCATTTACTTTTTTTTTACAACCTTATTTCCTAAAAACTTGGTCTTCATTTTCAAGTTGATTGATATGTGCTTTGAGGAATATTTATGTTGATACCTTAAAATCCTACAGATATTCCCAACATCTGACTCATGTTGGCACTTGAAGAATATCTTCTGTTACTGAACATGCAAGTTTCTTTTTTCTATACAGAAAGATTTCTCAGTCCTGTCTAGGACATTTAGGAATCACGTGACCTTAGGTTTAATAGAATCTTTAATCAGTCCTCCTACATAGCTGTACCTCAAGGTCATAGTGACTGCAAATTTGGCTTCCCATTTCACCAGGTCCACCACCACTCAGCAAAAATGGAGTCTGATTTACTGTATGTCAGAATGGAATTTCTGCTTTCGTTAGTCCTACTGACACTTGCTTAACAAAAGCCGGGAACTTAAGCCACTCTTTCCCCCCATCCTCCCCTTCTCACTTTTCTCTCCCCATCTCCCCTTTCCCCCATCCCACCCCACCCCCCAGTTCCCAATTTTTGCCCAGCAATCTTGTCTACTTCCAATATCCAGGAGGATAACTATATGTTATTCTTAGGGTTCACCTTCTTATTTAGCTTCTCTAGGATCACAAATTATAGGCTCAATGTCCTTTATGGCTAAAAACCAATTATGAGTGAGTACATCCCATGTTCATCTTTTTGGGTCTGGGTTACCTCACTCTTCCTATTGAGGACGTGAATTTGATTTGTCACTGTAAGCTACTGGCGTAGGGGAGAAGAATCTGAGTCTTGCAGTTTCATTTATATCAGGTGTGCCTGGGAGCACTGACAACAGGATGTGCTTCAAATAGGGTTAAACAAACATTGATGACTAGCCCTGTCTGACACTAACTCTTACTGCTTGTGTGTTGAGTGAGCCCCATTTTCCTCCTAAACTCCACTGGTACCACTATTGTAGACAATCAGTTCTCCTCATGGCACCACTGGAAGGCGATGGAAGTTCAACTGCCACAACCCTGGGAAGGGAATTGATATACTATGATTGCCAATGCATTTTTCCTGTTCTATGTTATCCTGTCTTATGAAACATAAGCACGGAGTGGAAAGTAATGACACTGTTTTTCATGTACTAAAAATGTATTTAATATTACTTAGGTAATAAGGGAAAAAATAATCCCCACATAGATATTCCAAAGCAGGATGTGTCACACTGTAGTGGAACTAACAGCTAGTATAGTAAGTGACGAAAAAATAATAATGGGCTTGCAGATTTGAAAAGGAGGAAAAATATTTATTCACAGAAGACATAATTATCAATGAATACATCCAAAGAATCTAAAAACAAAACAGCCCTGAAGTATGATTAGAAATTACATATCTTACAATCAAAGCAGTGATTTTTCTTGTATCTTGCTAATTATCTTCCAGTTATTTCATTATGATTAATGCATTCTTCCCCACTACCTTACTTCCTAAAACTTTCTTTACACACAACCAAAAAGCAGAGGTGTGTTCATTCATTTGTTTTTCAATGCAGATCAGTGACATCACTTGAATGCTTACAATATAATATTTACAAAAAGTATCAAATGCAGAACTCTTTGCTAGTCTAGTTTTATCTGCATATAGCTAACCTTAGGATACTAGTAGAGTGATTGTATCATATGTCTTCTAAGAAAAGTTACCTATTGTTTCCCAAAATTAAGAAAATCATACTACATTACAGGATTGGACAGCTGGCAATAGAAAACACACTATTTCTTATCAAGAATCATGTTTAAAAATGCCTATTTACTTGGACAGAAGAGAGAACAAATAGTTTCTCTTATGAAAACTGAATACATATTCAATTTATATTTATATATAGAAATTATATTTTTTCTTTATGAATCATAATTAATTTGACTTTTTCTCAACCTGTCTATCTTGGGAACATTTGACCTACTGGCAAGGGATTCCAGATGTTAGATAACACAACTTCAGTATTTACAAAGTTCTCATTTGAGAACTGTAACACACACACACACAAATACACACACACCATCAAATATCACCTTTTAGGTAAATTTACAATTTTGTGTTATGTTGTAGTCACAGCTATACTTGCTTCATGGGGCCACATTCAGCCTACAGGCCACAGGTTGAGCATACCTAGATAGTTTAAGCCCAGTGTTGCCTTGATAGCTTTTGGTCTTGATAATCTGTGCACTTTGAAGTGGTGTATAAAGGTCTAAAACTGTATGATGGCTATCTCTTACTTCTCATTGTTAACTGTTGCTGTCTACATTTATGACACTAATATTGGGTGGATATCTTTACAACTGTCATATCTCCACTTTAAGACTAACACGTGGCCATCAGGTGAAGAATATCTCTTTCAGACAGCAGTTTTGTGTTTTGTTTTCTCTTTCGAGAAGGATTTCTCTGTGTAACAGCTCTGGCTGTCCTGGAACTCACTCTGTATACCAGACTGGACTATAACTCACAGAGATCCACCTGACTCTGCCTCCCAAGTGCTAGGATTATAGGTGTGTGTCACCATACCCTGCTGACAGCAGTTTTGTTGTATTTGATTTCATTTTTTTAAAGAATAATTCAACCACTATATGCCATTTGGTTGATGAATTCATTTCCATTCAAGGTAAGTTCTGATTAACAATGTTACCATTTTTTTTCTTGGTGGTTCTGTTAAGTCATCAACTTTTACTGTCTTTATGGTAGTTAAGTAAATTAATAGTTTAATTTGTATTGTAGGTTTTGATTTTTGGTTATAATTTGAATTTTCAGGTCATGTTTTAAAGGATTAAAAATTCCTACCTCTTAATGTTACTGCATTTATTAGAATAGCTTTGGCCAGTCTAGTGGCATATACATTTGATTCCAACACTTGGGAATCAAAGGCTAGTGGATCTCTGTGAGTTGGCATCAGCCTGCTTCACATGGTGAATTCTAAATCAGCTATAAATTCATAATGAGATCATGTCTCAAGCAAAGAATAATATCTTCTTAATTCATTTTATTTTTTAAAAAGAAAGCAAACTATCCTTTTTCATTTAACATACCAACCCAGTGCCCACACTCTTCCCTCCTCCCATTCTCTTCACTTACCTCCTCCACCCCCATCTACTCCTTAGAGAGTGGGGAAGGACCAAGGTCCTCCCTACTATATCTGAGCAAGGTATCTATCCAAAGAGAATAGGTTCCCAACAAGGCAGTAAAAGAAGTAGGGACAAGCAGAGCATTGGGCTGAGCTCCCAACGTCCAGCTGAAGAGTGGAGGAGTGAGAAATATGAGCAAAGAGGTTAAGACCATGATGTGGACATTCACTGAAACAGTTTACTTGAGCTAGTGGGAGCTCACCAACTACAGCCAGACAGGGAAGGAATCAGCACAGGTACAAACTAGACCCTCTGAATGTGGGTGACAGTTGTATGGTTGAGGCAGACTTCAGGGCCACTGGCAGGGACACTAGAATAATACTTTTTATTGTGATATTCATACAGAAGATATCAGCAAGCCGTTTACTTTCAGATTTATTATTTTTAACTTTTGCAGTGTTGATAATAAAATAGAAGACCTTACACATTCTAGGCAAGCTATTTACCTCTGAACCCCTTTCCCCTTATGTTAACCTATTTTGTAGGACTAAGGGATCAAATTCAGAGCTTTATGCATCCTAGGCAAGCACTCAACTACTAAGCCAAAGGCTCTGTCCATTTAACATTTGGCATAAGGCAGGTCACCTTTTATCTCCTTAATTTTTAGGGGTAGAAAGAGTGGTCTGGGAAATCTTTCTTTTGGTTCTGAAGGACACCGCTAATATTACTGTTAGGCATTGTAGTCCTTGGTTGGCAGTATTCTCCTCCATTTAATAGCTTGAATACGGATGCATTTAGGGGTGACTGGAACATAGAAACTCTGAGCTAATTAGTGGTAATAAGTGTATGTGGAACAAGCAGGTCACTGGAGCTGTGATCTGGAGATCTGAGCCTTGTCTTTGGCTTTTCCAAAAGCAAGGGAAGCAGGACATCATGAACCGAAAGCTCCAATACCATGAGCCAATACAAATGTTTCCTCTTTTTAAACTGATCAAGTAGTCATCTCAAAAGTGTGAGGCTACAATTCTTTAGCATTTTAAATACCATCCTACTTTCTCAAGGCATGATCTTTCTGTTGAGATGTAGGCTACATTTACAAGAGGACTCTAGTATACTATTTCTGCTTTCAACATCCTAACTTCTCTCTCTCTCTCTCTCTCTCTCTCTCTCTCTCTCTCTCTCTCTCTCTCTCTCTCTGTGTGTGTGTGTGTGTGTGTGTGTGTGTGTGTGTGTGTGTGTGTGTGCTGGGGCATAATTTATATATTAAACCCAGAGACGTGTGAACTTCTAGTACCTGGATTATCCTTCTGGTATAGGAAGTTTTCTGTCATGAATACTAGTCTTTAGACCTTTCTCTTTATTTCATCTTGAACACACATTATTCAAACATTTGTCGAATTATAAAACTTTGTGTTGATTTAGCCCAGGAAATTGTGAAGCATTCGATGTCATTTAAGGTAGTTAGTTAGCAATGATGTCCAAGTAGCCAAGTATTCTACAGCTTCATGTTATCCCAAGAATGACTAAACAAATATTGAAAATCTGCAACTTTAATTGTGGGTGTCTTTTTCCTAGCAGTGAGATTACATTAGATTTTGTTTCCAGAAGTCTAGGGCTGTTCTTAAGTAAACAGACAGGCTTGCCTTCTGGATACATAACTCCTAAGCAACTATTCATTTATTATTTGTTTCAAAGAATATTTTGCTATTAACATTGTTCCGCATTTCTTTTTGACAAGATGTTGTCATTTTTGTCTCCATTCTCTTAAAAAGGAAAAAACATTCTCTCTAAAGTTTACTTCCAATATCCTTATGCATTGCATATAGTTAGGTCTTTTTATTTTTTTTTAATTTATTTATTTATTAAAGATTTCTGTCTCTTCCCCACCACCGCCTCCCATTTCCCTCCCCCTCCCCCAATTAAGTCCCCCTCCCTCGTCAGCCCAAAGAGCAATCAGGGTTCCCTGCCCTGTGGGAAGTCCAAGGACCACCCTCCTCCATCCAGGTCTAGTAAGGTGAGCATCCAAACTGCCTAGGCTCCCACACAGCCAATACGTGCAGTAGGATCAAAAACCCATTGCCATTGTTCTTGAGTTCTCAGTAGTCCTCATTGTCCGCTATGTTCAGCGAGACCGGTTTTATCCCAGGCTTTTTCAGACCCAGGCCAGCTGGCCTTGGTGAGTTCCCGATAGAACATCCCCATTGTCTCAGTGTGTGGGTGCACCCCTCGCGGTTCTGAGTTCCTTGCTCGTGCTCTCTCTCCTTGTGCTCCTGATTTGGACCTTGAGATTTCAGTCCGGTGCTCCAATGTGGGTCTCTGTCTCTGTCTCCTTTCATCGCCTGATGAAGGCTAATATTCAGGAGGATGCCTATATGCTTTTCTTTGGGTTCTCCTTCTTATTTAGCTTCTCTAAGAACCCGAATTATAGGCTCAATGTCCTTTATTTATGGCTAGAAACCAAATATGAGTGAATACATCCCATGTTTTCTATTTCCATCCATTTGCCTGCAAACTTCAAGAAGTCCTTGTTTTTTACTGCTGAGTAGTACTCTAATATGTATATATTCCATACTTTCTTCATCCATTCTTCAAATGAAGGGCATCTAGGTTGTTTCCAGGTTCTGGCTATTACAAACAATGCTGCTATGAACATAGTAGAGCATATACTTTTGTTGTATGATAAGGCCTCTCTTGGGTATATTCCCAAGAGTGGTATTGCTGGGTCCAGGGGTAGGTTGATCCCGAATTTCCTGAGAAACCTCCACACTGCTTTCCAAAGTGGTTGCACAAGTTTGCATTCCACCCAGCAATGGATGAGTGTACCCCTTTCTCCACAACCTCTCCAGCAAAAGCTATCATTGGTGTTTTTAATTTTAGCCATTCTGACAGGTATAAGATGGTATCTTAAAGTTGTCTTGATTTGCATTTCCCTGATAGCTAAGGAAGTTGAGCATGACCTAAGTGTCTTTTGGCCATTTGAACTTCTTCTGTTGAGAGATCTCTGTTCAGCTCAGTGCCCAATTTTATAATTGGGTTGATTAGCCTTTTACGGTCTAGTTCCTTGAGTTCTTTATATATTTTGGAGATCAGACCTTTGTCAGTTACGGGGTTGTTGAAGATCTTCTCCCAGTCAGTGGGTTGCCTTTCTGTCTTAGCAATAGTGTCCTGTGGGTTTTTTTTTTTTAATAATCCATGTCATTTCTTGTCTCACAGAAGCAATTTCCCAATCTCTTGCTTCTTAATACATACTCATTTCTTCTTATGTGTGTATGCTCTCCTTATCTAGTAAGAGCATTAGTCTAACTAAATCAGAGCTCATTCTAAAACTATCATCCTCAGTTGACTACAACTGAAAAGATGCTATTTCCATACAAGCTCCCCTTCATAGGTATTAGAACTTCAATACATCATGTTGGGGGAGGGGTCAACCCAGAGTTTCTGTGATTCCATTTTAAATTTCTCATGTTATAAATGTGAACTATTTGATTTAGTGGGTGTTTTAGAGCATCCAGCAAACACCCTTATCAGTCTATCATTAGGTTACAACCTTTATGAATAGTATAAAAAACCTATACTGGTGTTTTTCTCATCTTTTGATCTGTATTGTTCGCACAGGTTGAATATTATGAACACTATAGTAACTTTTAAGAACTGCTCTTTCTTGCAGACTTAATATGTATATGTGTGTATGTGCATTCCTACTCTGCTCTCCCTTGTGGAACTGCATTCTGCATCATTTCATGCTACCTCTAAGTTATATGTCAGATTTTTTTTCATCACTATATATGGCAATGAACTGGTATAATTTTCTTCATGCTTGTCAGTTTAAGATATAAGAGACTCTCAGGTTTTGTTGTTTTCTGTACTTTCAAAAGTACTATCAAAGATAATTTTAACACAATTTCAAAGAAACAAGAAGCTACCACCTCACTAGGAAGCCTTCCAACCTCGACCTACCTCCCTTAGACACCCTTTTCAAGGCCAAACTCCACCACACCTCTCTTCCTACACTGTAGCACACAGAAAGGGCAAAGCTCAGTTTGCAATGAGGCAAATGAATTTCCACCTTATGGAAATTTACTTTGATTGAGGCAAAATTTTCTAATTTAGAAGTCAGTCTTCTATAATTTCATTTCACCCATGCAAATATTTCTTCCTTCAATATGTGGTAAAGGTACAGTCAGTCTCCTTGGTAAAAAAGGTGAGAGACCTACCATAGGTTAATATTTTCTTGTTTGTTTTGTTTGCTTGTTTTCTGAGACAGGGTAACATTCCTAGCTGTCTTGGAACTAGCTCTTATAGACCAGGCTGGCCTCGAACTCAGAGATCCATCTACCTCTGCCTCCCGAGTATTGGGATTAATGGCATGAGACACCACCACCCAGCATCACAGGTTAATATTTTTTACTCAAATGGCAATGCACAGTGGCCATCTGGGGGTGGGGATAAATGCAGAGAGAATCCACAGGATATGAAATTCCAGAGAAATGGGGTTTGATGTGCTGCAAGAAGGGGCAGAGATGCATGCAAAGTTCTGAAGAGTTTGAAATAGTCTGGAAAACAGAGAACTAGGAGGGAAGGGGCCTAGGTGATTCACATTTGGCATAGAGTATCATCAGTGGGACCTACAAAGGGAAGACCAAGGCTATATATAAGACAGGACAGTCACCAACAGAGAAATCTAACAAGTAACAAACCTGAATTCCAGAACAGCCGGAATCACATATTACTCAAAATTACTGAAAACAGATCAGCAGCGTATATGAAGATACTCGTGGAACTAAGGGATGACACAACAGAAAAAGTAGCCCTCATCATTGTGTTTGAAGCTGTATACAGAAGCTTGAAGAGAGGCAGAGGGAATAAATAGGACTAATGGGGTTTGAAAGCATCACAGGAAAACATATTTTATATTTACATAAAACTATGTGGTATGTATTTTTAGCCAGTACTCAAGTGTTGTATAGAGCCACTGGCAAGAAGCAAAGAAAAAAAAAGCAAGTTTTGAGCTGGTGAGATGGCTCAGTGGGTAAAGGCTAGAGCCAAGCTTAGCCACCTGAATTTGATCCCGGGGCCTAGATGGTGGAAAGACAGAATCAATTCCAAGTTGCCCTCTAACCCTCACTTCCACTCTCACTAGAAAAACAACAGAATAATAACTTTATAATGTGATTTAAAAAAAAAAAACTTTTTAAACAAACCCTTGGAAAAAATGTAGAGCCCTTAAAAAAAAAGAAAAAGAAAAAAAAGAAAGGAAAGCACGGAACACCGCTGAGGCCTAGAGAGTGTACACATACACATAGATCCAGCACTGCTGACTCAGATCAATGCTGTCCTAAACCATGGCATTCTCATAGATCAAAGAACTAAGAATCTGGTATAGACTCAAACACCCCTCAGAGTTCCCATGCTTTGCAAGAGTACCCTGGGGAAACATGCAAAGGTGCAGGACTACACACTCCACTATTCAGAATACAAAGGACAGGGAAAGGGCAGAAAAACAGTAATCAAAAGACTGGAAGTAATGACTTTTCTCTGTGCAATACCAATAACAAATCCTACCCTTGCCCTCAAGGCTACTACCGAACACAGTTGTCATGAGAAAAAACTTTTTTCGACAAAATCACAGCAGTCACTGCAGGATGTAACAAGGAGATAGCAAACCAAAGTCATGACCAGCCTTGCCAAACTTCAAATGAACACACTGGGGTACGGTGCTAGCCCGGACCACTATTTATTAATAATAATGATTAAATAATTTATTTGATAATAAATCATGAAATTAAAAAGAAACATATTTAACCTGCTTATTTATTTTTAATTATCTTGAAGCTGCAGCTCTCTAGGCTACCTTATTTGCAAACTTGCCTTTCATCTAGCATGGCAGGCTTCTTCTGTCTGCCAGCCTGCCTTCCCATGCTTTGGCAGGCAGTTTTAACTTTTTTTTTTTTAAATATTAACTTGTAAATCATACAATTAGAAGTATTTTTGAATTCTCTCCTCTGTTCTATTGACTGACTCTGAGCTACTGTGTGGTAAAATTTGTTCTCTGAACATACTCCTGTTTGTCTTTTACCGGCAGGTTAGATTCAGTTGGCTACTGCTTGCACGTGGCACCTCAATCTCAGCAGTAAACAAGGTGATTCTTGGGCCAAAAGCTGTTTTCCTACACTTTTCCTGCCCATTAGCAAGCGATAAAAATTGTATCTCCACGTCTATCACGCATATGGATTCTAAATATATCTGCCATTGTTTCTGCTCCACTCTAACTCCCTTTAGCTACCAACATATATATATATATATATATATATATAACTGAATATTTTTTTCTTATCCCATATATTTAACTTATTTACAAATTTTTATTCCCAATTTAAATTTTGTTCTGCTTTTTATACTTTTTAAAATTTTGATCTCTATTTCTGACCACTCAATACTCACATATCCACCAATTTCTTCTCGCCGGTTCCTCACGTCTGGTCATTTCGTGTTTTTTTTGGGGGGGGGGGAGAGATTGTGCATCAGCTCTTTAGGTGCCATTATGTCAGGGTCTGGTGCTAGCCTGGACCATAAATTATTTCTCTGGGCCAGACCCCAACATAAACTATCTCTCTCTGGACCGGCGTGGAGGCGCGGGAATAAAGACACAACTCATATGACTTTATCGGGAGGGAGATTCTCAGTGGTCCCTCATTAAGTCCTCAGTTCACATCCTGAAGAATTCCCCTGCTTTATTCCCCAAACAGTCTTATATATCAAAACATAAGCTGAGGGGAAAAATATATTAGCATTCTCTTCCCTAGGTAACCAGGTGAATGGTTTTTAGTCACTTCTACCTCTTTGACCACACCTTTCTATGCCCATTTTGTCATGTCCTCAACTCTGTCACTAGCTTGAACTGACACCTCTTCTCAGGCAATCTACATAATTAAAAAGCAAGGAATAGCATATCCTGAGCTTTTGTTAGGGTAGCTACAGCCTATCTGAAGGGCATGTGACCACTGACTTTCTGCCATATCACACAGAAATATGGGCCTACAAACACAACGAATAAAAATGGTGAGAATGGGTAGCAAAGATGAAGTCAAGTTGTGACCAAGGCATTCTTGAACTTTCTATACCAAGTTTTATCTTCGGAAAAAATTAAAATTACAAGCAAAAATATATAATGATCCTGGGAAACATTTTTGGCAGCAACACTTTCTTTAATCTCCATCATAGACATTCCACATTTCTTAAATCCTTTGGATAGTTCTGATGATGCAAATTTATGTATCTGTTTAAAATCTCTTCACATTTCTTTCCATTATCCTTCAGGCTTAACAGCCACCTAGGGCACTTCTGCACTAGAGGCAATCACTGCAAAGATACTGTCTTACTTATGAAGTTGTAAGGATTCTGACAAGCGGTAGTGGAGAGTGGGGTATTGGTAACTTCCAAGTATTTACCTTCTTGGCAATCCCTCTTGATACTGTTTGACTTGGTCATTAGCTTCCAATGTTTCCTACGCCAAAGCTTCTACATTGGGTGGCACTCCGCTTCTAGGTGTGTTGCTTAGTAAGAAAGATTATTTGTGCAAGGGAATCCTTAAGTCATGTAACAATGACATATAGCTTATGAGAAATACCCAGCTTGATGAGATTGCTGTTAACTGCCCTTTATTCAGCAGCCAAAAGCTACTTCTGGCAAGTCTTACCTTGGAATCCTTGCAAGAGTCATTTAACACTCTTGTGTCACCCAATATCTAAAGATCACAGATTAAGTTTCAAAGTATATTATTTCAAACACACCTTATTCTGTTTATGAGTAGTCAGAAAGTTCCTGGCATATTTTGAGACCAGAATTACCCCGATAGCAAAACCATAAAAAGGTAGGAAAAACTACAGACCATTATTTTTATGAATATAGATGCAAATGTGCTAAACAAAATACTAGCAAACCAAATCCAGCAGCATAGAAAATGGTTTATGTAGCATAGACAAGTGGGGTTATTCCAGGAATGCAAGGTTTGTTCAATATACAAAAAAAATCCATCAATGTAATACAACATATCAAGAGAATAAAGGACAAAAACTACATGACAACCTTAATAGATACAGAAGCATTTGACAAAATTCAGTAATTTTTGATAAAAAACACTCAATAAAGTAGAAATAGATGGAAATTTCCTCAACTTGCAGTATCTATGAAAAACCCACAGCTAACATCATATTTAATGGTGAAAGACCTAATACTTTCCCCATAAAATCAGCAACAAGAAAAAGATGTCCACTCTTGCCACTTCTATTTATTATTATACTGGACGTGCTAGCCAGAGCACTTAGGCAGGAAAATCAAATAAAAAGAATACAGATTTGAAAGGAAACAAAAGTATTTCTATTGACAAATGCACAATCTTGTATACAGAAAAAAATTAAAGACAAAATCAGCTAAGAATAGCTGTAGTATACAAGGTCAATACACAAAATTCAATCCTTTCTAGATGCTAGCAACGAATAACCCAAAATAAAACAACTGTTTGTAATAGCATCAAGAATACCTTTGAAAAACATTTAATGTAATAAAATCAAGATGTATACACTAAAATCTATAAAATAGTATTGAAAGAAATTACAGACCTAAATAAATGGAGACACTCCATGTTTATGGATTAGAAAATTTAATACTGTTAAAATACCAACATACTTCAATCTGATGTATTGAATCAACACAAAAACTATCAAAATCACAGGTGCTTGTTACGCAGAAATTAACAAATTGATCCTAAAATCCATGTGAGATGCAAGGGACCCAGAATAGGTAAAATGATCTTGAAGTAGAACAAAATTGGTGGACGCACACATCCTAAATTCAAAACCTACTACAGAGTTACAATTAAGACAATGTGGTACTGGCTTAAGAACACATAGAACAATGGATTAAAGTCAAAGAGTCCATTTTACACTCACTTGTGTGTGTCAGGGAATTTGTTTTGTCACAAGGATGTCAAGCCTATTCATAAAGAGATAATTATTAGTCTATATAACAATTATTTGTTCTACTTGATATTCACATATTAAAGAATGAAACTGGATCCCTACAATGCATCACATGCAAAAATGGATCAAAGACCTAAATTTAAGAACTAAAATCATAAGATATTTACAGGACATAAAAGAAATGAAAACTTAACTTGTACACAAAGTGTTCATAGTTGTAGTATTCATAATATGCAAAAAGCAGAAACAATACAATATCCACAACCAAATCGATAAGCAAAAAAATACATTATAACAACACAATGACAATATTCGGCCACAAAAGAAAACAGTACCGATACATGCTACAAGAATGTACTTTGAACTCATATCTTTAGGGGCGGTTGGGGAACAGACAAAAAAAGGCCACATATCATGACTCCATTAACATGAAATGTCCAAAACAGACAAATTCATAGACATATGTAGATGAGTAGTTGCCAGGGGCTGGGTGTTAAAAACAGGCGGTCACACTTAATGGGTACGGAAAACTTTTTACAGTGATGAAAATGCTCTGGAATTATATATAAGGACAACTTCACAACTCTGTGAATATACTATAACCACAAATTTTACACTTTTTAAAGGGGTGAATTTATATTATGTGAATTTTATCTCAAACAAAGTTGAGTGAAAGCAAATCTCTTCCATTTAAAGGTGGATGAGATAAGGTCAACTCTTCCAAAATAAATCTTTATTACAGACAATTCCAATCTCTTGGTGTTTTTCTTTTAGTTAACAAGCAACTGTTGGGAGAACTCCTCTCAGGATGTCTTCTAAGATGTTATCTAGCATCTGTATGGTAATTTCATTAAAACCACACAGTAAGGTAGGATTGGGTAAAATCCAAGTCAAGGGAATGACGGGATCAAAACTAAACTCTGGAGTCATTTGAATGACAATCTCAACCCCTCTGTACTATTTTTCATACATCTTCCACATCATTTTCTACAGATTTCTGAGGAATGAAAAATAATTAGGATAATGACCCTAGGTCCCATGCATATCAGCCTAAGAATCTTAATTTGATGCTTTTTTTTGCAAGGGGAAGATGACAATTATTAGGTGGTCATATGGATGACCATAGATTAGTCATTCTTTTTCCTGGCTATAGGACTTTTGGTAAGGTGTATAATCTCTCAAATTACAGTGACTGACTTATTTTGTGAAATGAAGGAGCATGTGCACAGGTACTCAGCAGTCACTGAAAGTTCTCACCAGAATTTATAGGGATTTGACTTACGAAGTATAAGAAAATGTTAGATATGACTCCCATTTACATAGAATAGCATCTGGAGGATTCCTCTGTGAAAATCTGAGGGACAAGTAATAGCATAATGACTTAAGGTGCCAGCTGACATCAGTGCTGGAATAAAGGGAAGTTTGTGGGACAGCATAAATAAGGTGGTTGCTGATTGCTAGAGTACAACAGAAGGTAGAAAGTAGAGAGTCACAAAAACTCTTGCTTTCTAACTCTCTGACTTCCTTTTCCATAGGCTAATATGATTCAATGAGTCCAGAATAGATCTATTTTCTATGGTGACCAACAGAGTATGAGGAGAGAAGAGAAGCAGCAAGTGAAAGTTGTTATTAGTATTATTGTACTCTGGTGGTCCCGGGAAGGGTAGAGAGGGTAAAGATAGTCTTAAAACAAGCAACTAAAGGACTGAACATCATAAACAGCAGCCTCAGAAAAACACTTCTTTCTGAAAACAGGTTTAAGTTTCAACATAACCACCTACTGATCTTTCTATAGATCCTTCTGTCTCTTCTGTACCTACTGTCTATAAAAGACAGAAAGATCATTACAGGCCAATTTCCACTGTGACTTTTTATTTAGCCTCCACGCAAGACAAAAAATGTTAAAAAGAAAAATAGAAAAGGTTCAAAAATCAAACCTAACCCATAAGAGAACAGTAGTCACTCATGAAAGTCTCAACTGTTCCAGTAAATGTGATCCATCAGGCTGTGTACTATGGGTATGCAGGCATACTGTGGGAACAGAAGTCTTTATGAACATGATACTTTGAATATTCAACTTCAAGAATATGTGAGTTGTACAAAGTCTACGTAACAATGCTAAGTAGGGATGTAGAGGGGTGTTGGTGAACAGTCTGCACTAGGAAATTACACAGAAATCCCTCTGTATAGGGCAAGACTTATCCAAAAGGGAAGTTATTACATTAAATAAGAAAAACTGCTTTAGGAGAATGAAAAGAATTAGAAGTAATTAAGAGTCAGGGAAGATAACCTGCACCAAGGGATTAGGGCCTGAAATAGAGTAAAACTGAACAGAAGAGGTTTGGGAGAAAAGGGCTGACATTAAAGGTGAGACATAAGGAATGTAATGTATTATTCTTCTATGTATGATAAACTGGGGAGGGGGGCAAAAGTCACAGCACACATGAAAAGGTCAGCATAATGCTATGGAGCTCCTCTTTCCTTTCATGTGTATGTAGGGTCTGGGGAGACTATTCAGGTCATCAAATTTTGTGTGGAAAACTGACCACTAAGCCAGTTCATTAGTCCCCACAAGCAAAAAATAATGGCTAGGAAATACAAGAGTAAAAATTTTGTTTTTACTGTACTGTACTGACTTGAGATACCATGAAGACATCTTGGAAATAGAGGTCTGATAAGATAAGCTGCTAGAGAAGAATTTTGGGGAATTACTGAGGTTGACCAAAAAGTTTAGACAAGTACTTATAGGTACAATCAGAAGAGTATTCACACACAGTGTAGATGAGTTGGGATGGAAAAATGAGCTGTTCAGGAAGTGGTAGCCCAACACTGCAGTGATATCAAGGATTAAAAACAGGAGTTCTCCATATGGAAAATAGGAGATTACTAGTATTGTTGCAAAGTACATTCAAAGCACACTTTCAGTGAAATATTACTGGATTAAGAGCCTTCACAAAGTGAAATGTAGTACATACATGTAACTAAAACTTCTTGTAACTGTTAGCAAAGTCAATTTACTGATTTGAATGTAGTAAGAAAAGGGGGGGGGGTGTATGTAAACACCTTCCCACCAAATACCAGGGATTGTTTTCTAGTCCTGACATGGAATAAGAGGAGAAATGATAAGAGAAGCAACAAGTGACAGATGCTATTATTATTATTTTACTCTGGTGGTCCTGGGAAGAGGAGGAAGGGTAAAGATACAGAGTAGCCTCAGAAAAAACACTTTCTCCAGTAGGTTATGTGAATTCTTGAGAAAAAATTCCTGAAGTCAGGTTTAAGTTTCAGCATAGCTACCTTATAGAAACAGTGATGCTGCCTAGTCATAAGCATGTGCCACATGATACCATGAACGTGTTCTCCGGAGCCTCATTTATAAGTTTCTTCTGACATATACCTTCCTATACAGAGATGTATCTCCAAATAAAGCTAAGGTAACTGTAACTGGACTTGTTCACACAATTAACTATAGACCACAATATATACAATCAGACACTCAATTAATTTGCTGCAGCTGCCAAGTCTCCAGAAAAGTTTTGCTGCAGGCTGTGCTTTTATGCTGTAACTTTGAAACATTTGACAACACTAAAAGGTATTTTTTTTTTTTACTTGTAAGATACTGTTCCTTGCCAGTCTAAGAAAGCAATAAGGAAAAGGTAGCCATAATAACATGGTCACATGCTGAGAAAAACTAATTACGAAGCAAATGAGTTTATTCTATCCTCTTAAAACTCTTTTAGGTTTTTTCCCGCACTTTCTATTAAATATATTGATGTTACATTTGTCTGATAATCTATATTATCACTTGAAACTTTCACACAAGTATAGTATCACAACTACTTCAATACTGTAGTGATAATAAAACTTGAGAACTGAAGAACACACATTTCTTCACAAATTTATTTTATAAAATGAACCCACTTAATTTGTCTTCTTAGCAATTTCATAATACATAAGAAGCAAAGTGGATGAGAGGCCCTTTAAGATGACTAGAGTCACATTTAGGGGTCCTATTGTCAAGGTAGCATACATACCACAACAGTGTTCTAAAGGCTAGCCCAGGATAAACCCACATTAAAATATCACAATTGGAAAGCACTGTGTTCTTTTTTCTTCCCCATTAAGGTATAGTTTGTTTTTTTTTAAGCCACTGCTTTATTTAGCATTACAGTAAATAATACTTCTGTTTCAATTACTACAACAATGAAAAAAATCCTGAAAGACATCCTTTCCCCACTTTCAATGATTTGAAAGCTACATTTTCCTCTGCTAATTTTAAAATATAAGGTTGATTCTGTACTAACTTTTAAAATAATCAAGGCACAAGCTCAACAAATTAGCTGTAGCTTGTAGTAAAATGATATACCAGTATGTCTCTCCTTAGTTAAAAATACATAATTCTTTTATTTCATTATGCAACAAGAGAAATTAACATCACAGACACAAAAGACTACGAATGGGAAACTACATTAAATATCCAGTAATTTGAGCCTATTTGTACTTTTCTATAGCACATGAAATATTTAACACTTTTGAAGTAAAATTTAATTTGGGGGATATACAATGTAATTCTCAGGAGTAATAGTTCCATTCATTTGCAGGCCTGCTTATTGTGTGACTAAAGAACACAAGGCACAGTAGCCATCCTTTCTGTTATGCTGCAACACTGATCGAGTGCCTTGGAAAATAGCTGATTAAACAAGCTGATGGCAACACAAGGGGAGACTTTGGATTGTCTATTTAAAATCTAGGTAATAATAAAGATTCATTTTAAGTGCACTTTTACATGCTTGTTTATACAACAAACTTGCTAATTTTGTTGCGATAGGCTTGACTACCCTATCATTTGGCCAAATGCACTTTCCCCAGTAAACTTAAAACAACAAAAACAAAACAAACAAAAAAACCCTGTCCTTTCACATACTAAGAGGACTGGCTACTGGAACCATTCACTGCAGACACATGAAGACAACACACTGTGGCATGAGTTGTTTAATCTGCTGTGCTGTTACTAAAGTCAAGTTCTGAGGGCTGTGGTTCAAACATTCCAAGTTCTCCCTTCCATCTTTATTGATTCTCACATGTTGTACAGAAAACTCTTTGGGGGCTAGAACAGCAGTACTTGCACCACACTGTTTCCAAGACTTCAAGTTTCAAAAGCAAATTGATAGGAGGGGGGAAAAAGAAGAAGGTCCTGATTTGAGTTAGATACAGGGACAAAAAAAAAAAAAAAAAAAAAAAAAACCCACATACTTGAAGATTACACATGGTCTACAAATGGTGGCAATGTTTTCCTTTTGCGAGAGTAGTTTCGTTGGTATATATATTTTAAATACTCAAAAAGGCTCAACCTCAAGCAGTAATAAACACAAGCGAAAGTGATTTCACCCTTAAAATAAATATTCAGAAAAACCTCTCTGTACATACAAGTGAAAGAATATGTAACACTTTCACGCAAAAAAATAATTATAATAATAATAAAGGATTTGTTCATATATGTAGCTGAAATCTGCTGTTCCAGCCCACAATGTCCCCAATGAAGAAGGGAGGCACAGACATCGATGACTACTGTGGTTCACTATCTTACAGCCTTTCTGTACTGGGACACTATCACCACCAAATTATCCCTCTTATTATATTTACTAAATTTTGTAACATTTTTCATTTTTTTTTCTTTTTTGTTTTTGTTTTGTTTACAGCATGCCAAATCCTTTGGCATATGTGATGGCCTTCAACAATCTCTCTTTAAGTTTTTCTTTGCTTGAATATTCCGGAAGTAAAAGGACATTAAAGCAAGTATGAGATGTAGGTAACCTAAATAGAAAGAGAAAAACAGGAATCATAAGTCATAAGAAATACGCTCAGTGATAACCGCTCCTATCAGATGCCTATGCAGTTGTTATGAGAAGCTACAGATGAAATCATAAGCATGGTGCTGCTGCGCTACAAAGATGAGCAGGTCTGTATCCAATGAAATGACACTAATATGAAGGTGAGGTTCTATTCTACATCATGCTTTTAGAAAATTAAGCTTTGTGGTTCACTTGAATATTCACACAACAAACATACCAAGGTATCACTAAACCTACTGAAAGTAGAAATCACTAAATAACTTAAGCTAAAATTAAAAATTATTCAAACCTAGTATTAAAGATTTCAGAGTCTGTGCTCTTTAATATTCATTAGAAATACAGTTGGCAAAATGACAATGAACATCATTGGACGGCAAATATAAATTAATTAAAATTAGAGCCATAATGCATCAAATAACGAATAATGAAATCTGTCAATGTATAGCAAAGTCAACATACTTCTAAGGCTATATTGTCCAGCCCCACCATAAAATAGTGAAGTATTTAATGAGGAAAGGATACAATCAAGTGTCAAAATCATGTAGTTCAGGATTCTATAATAAACTTTAGAGAACAGACAATTGTCTATATTTCGGTGTAAGAATTCCAGAGATTGTTATATAAAACAGCTTTCTTATTAAATTGTAAAACAAAGGGAAAGATAATTCATACAAATCTGGCAAACTCAGAACTTTTTAAGTATGTCTATATTAATTGAGTAGTAAAGGCAGAATATTCCCTCCACTAATCTTTGTTGACTTGGATATTTCTATGAAATATAAGAGAACAAAGAGGCTAAATGTTGCCTCTGCTCAAATATGTGTGGCATGAGGTAAAAGGGTTTACAGTAGGTATGGTGCTGTACATCAATACTTACCGTTCTGAATCTGGGCCATTTTTGGCTATAATCATCTTCAATTTTCCCAGTCCTCCCACAGGTGCTCTGTCTGTGCCCGTTGTAAACTGTAAGAAGAGTCTTTTCTGCTCATTTGTAAATGAATGAACAACTTCCCAGAACTCCCTATTGAGAAAAGATAAAATACTGGTTTTAATTTGACATTATTACAAACATAATGTTATGGTACTACAAAATCATTAAGGATAACTTTCAGTTATATTAAGGATACCAATCACGTATGGAATATATTTTATTTATCATTTTTCCATTATTTTCCTGTTTACTCATTCCTTAGTAAACTTTGTAAAGGCAAGATGGTGATAGATTAGATTATAATAGAAACATGAACTGACGTAACTAAGAAAAAAATTACACTTAATAGCAGAAATACAAATGTTCCTTTCAAGTAGTGTCTTGAGGAAAAGATTTATAGTGATATTTATCCTACATTTGGTATCTACAAGATATAATATCTGGCTGACTAAAACCTATGAACTAAATTTAATAATATAATAATCTTTGTATTCCTCTAAGTTTAAAAAGCAACACACAAGCTCATAATAAGCAATTTTGGTTTCCTTGAATTAGCTATTTGTAAAACAAATATAGCACTAATTCACAGCTAGGAAAACTACAATTTTAGAAAAAAATTCAGAAGTATTTTTAATTGGCAACAGAGCGCATTTTATGTTTTAAAGTTCTTTTCTCAAAAATCTTGGAAGAGGGCTACACAGAGTCATCAATGGGTAACAGCACTTTCCATGAAATCTGTCAGCTCCTTTATGGTATATATTCTGTCATCTCCACTAGCTCTATGACATGTACATCCATGCATGTGCATGAACACACACACACACAAAATAAATGTAACAAAAGTTTAAACCCCAAAAGAGACATCATGCTTTCCAAATCTCTATTTGAGATTTTATTCCTTGACGTTTTGGTAGACTATTTTTATTATCTAAGTTATTTACATACATTAATCAAATTATTTCCAAAACTTCAATATCTGAAGGCTTTATCAGATTTCCTGGCTTTCCCCAATCATTTTTTTTTTTTTGTAAAATTAATACACACCTAGAGAAAATAATAATGGTACACACAGCCAATAGGAAACTGGACAAGTAATGCATGCAAGAATCTCTCAGCTAAAAGGAAAGGCTCAGACTTCCATTTGTAGACTTTGTTTTTGTGGGTTGGCAGGAGAAATGTAGACTGTAGCCTCAAGACCTCTGTCAGTACACAAAAGTTACACAGGAACTACTGGCAGCTACTTGTTGCTGGAGAAGGGAAAATCAGGTTTTCTTTGGTGGTGCATCCCTTGACAGGTTTGACTATGCTTCAGTGGATCGGTTCCCATGCATGTATATTTGGGTCATTCTAGTTTTGGGCTCAGGAGGTTGGGCTCTGGTAGGAGTTGGAAAAGAGTATCAAAATACTCTGTATACATACATGAAACTTTCAAATAATTATTTTAAAAATTTGAAAGCTATATTGCAAGATGGGTGGTTAAAATAAAACCCTTCTCACACTGTAGGAAGGCTCTGAAACTTGACTTAAATCAGTCATCTAAGAAGGCATCGTTGCGGGTTATGGAGAAAGCAGATAAATCGCGGTAAGTGACCAGATCTGGTTATGTTATTTAAAAGCCATTTTTGCAGTTGTTTTTAAAATGTGTAAAACAAATCAAGAAACCTTAGAGGTCCAGAAATTCTGCATAATAAAAACAATGCTGAAAAAGCTCTCCTCTTCCTGTTATAACCTACACTAAAGTCTTTTTTTTCCCACTAAAGTCTTTAATTTAAAAAAATGTGTATTTACAAAGCTCAGAAGAAAGTACCAAATAGATCTGATCCTATTCACTTCTCCAAAAATCTATTCAGATCAAAAATTTAAAAAGTGTAATAAAAATATCTGTAATCAATGCCAAGAATAAAACTAAGACATGGAATAATAAATCCCAAAAGAAACAATATGCAAGATAAAGTAAGGGAACATAATAGGAAAAAAAAAAAAAGGCAGGCATAGGATGCTGTGAAGAAAGGTGCGGCAGTTTTACAAAAAGGATAAGATAGAACTGGTTAAAGAGATTTTAACTAAAGATAGACAAACCTGGTAATAGGGATTCTAACTAAAGGGATAGGCAGACCTAGTAAAAGAGATTCTAACTAAAGGGAGAAGCAGACCTGATAAAAGAAATTCTGACTAAAAGAAGGTGCTCCCCAAAGACATTTATTAATATTTAGATTTGCTTTTTATTTATATAACAGCAGGCCCAGGAAAAAAATAAAAATGTAAATAAAAAATATAATTTTAAGTCCAAATAGAAATATCATGAAGAATCCTGCAAATGATAAACAAAACTTTCTGTTATAGGAAAGTAAACAAGAAACACTGAATCATGAATAATGGAAACTAACAAAAAGTTTAATGACAAAGAATGCCACAGATCAGAAATAAAGACATGAATAAGTACAAACAGAAATGAAAATGATCGAAAATTCTGAAGCACTATGCATAGGAACTCAGGAAATAGTGGATAATTTAAGAATGAAGTAAGCAAAGGTGGAAAAAGAAGTCATTTCTATTTGACTACCATCCAGCATTTGTATCTGACAATAGTCTAGAAACAACACCAAGATGTGGGCAGGCGAGGGAGGAAAAACGGGGGAAAGAGAGAGGAGACAAAATAACCGAAACTAAAAACAATGCATACCAAGGTAAAATAATGGGGAAAAATTGATAAAACTTCAAAAAAACCTTTCACTTGGTAAATATCCTAATAAATAAATGGTAACATAGAGAAAATACTATAAATCTATCGACTGTAAGGACCAATGTCTCCACCGTGTAAAAAAAAGGCAAAGGGAAAGGAAATATAAAAAATACTCCTATAATTCAGGATATATGAAGGAGAGGCAAAATGCTGGCAAAATGCTAGGCCAGTCTGAGCTATAGGGCAAGATCTTGTCAAGACAAACAAAATAGGAAAGAATCAATAACTGAACAATAATATTGAAAGCACAATTGGTTAATAGTGTCCATGAAGATGAAAACCTACATTGCATTCAGAGTATGTGTTTCTGAAGTAGCCTCTCCATCAATAAGGGATGACTTCTGAGAGAAACTGAGAAGATTCTTTCTAGGTTTATTCCTTGACAAGACCCACCAGCAATAACATTCCATAGTAAGTTGTATTACTAAATGCAACTCTCTAATAATTTCTTATAACAATGTTTTATTCCAGGGTAGAGGGTAATAATGTTCAAGATAAGACAAAATTTCAAAATTTAATAGTCATGTATCATATTAAAAGCACAAGGCCACGCAACATGACTATCATTCACAGTTCTGAAATACATAAACTACATTTTTAAAAAATGACTTCATAATACTTGAAAACAAAAATAAAACTCACCTAACTAACCTTCTTTAAATTTCCCCATTATCTCTTTATTCTCTCACATACAGACTCATTTCTTCAGCAATAAAACAGTACGCACTGACAGAAAAGTAGGGAGTAGCACATGTAGGATAATCAGATCAAAGGAAACTGTTTCCCTAAATCGCCGTTTTTGTAATCGAAGGTGAAATGGAGAAATAATGTAATAAGACAGGCAAAAAAAGACACATACAAGACAAAGACTATCAATCACTGCTATTTTGCTATTCTTCTACAATCTCTGTTATCAGAACAAATTTAGATAGGAGAATTCGAGACCTACATTAATGCTTTGTTTATCTCAGTTTATTGCATGTAAGGCAGAAAGAAAATGATGACGGAGCTAGGGGCAGTAAGTCAGCAAATACTGTTGCTATGGTTCCTACCCTGACTCCCTCAGTGACGGACTGTGAATTGGATGGTATAAAAATATACAAAGCTTCATAAGCCAAAACCATAAAAAGCAATTATGAATAATTCACAAAAGAAATGTTTGCTTCTTATAATAAGAGACATCTTCTAAAATCAAAAAGGCAAGTCTGAAATATGACAGGGAGTTTTAAAGACATATTTGCTGAAATGGATAAACCAAGACAGAAAGAATTAAAGAAAACAGGCATGAACATGCAGAAATGAAGAGGATGTGCTTTTATAAAAAGAAAAAGGTGAATTACGAAAAAAAAAAAGAGCAAATTAACAACATAATCGATGAATTAAATGACCATCAGAAGAAGGAGATGATTCACTGCTCGACCAGTGGTACCTGTCAAATCATACCTCTAGAAAAACCAATTCTGAACATCTAGATACAGAATTAAGAAAAGAACTGAAGGACGAGGGAACAAAGACAGGAAAAGTGTAAGACTCAAGCTGAAGAAGACTATGACAAAGTGAAGCACACTTTCCAAGAGGGTGAGAGGAAACTGCAGATGAGGACAAGGACATACGGAAAAATCATAGCCCTGAAAATACAAAATTCACCCTGACAACAGAGAAAAGACAAAAATAGAAAACTTGAGTCTAAAAGGAGACTAGACAAAGAAGTCATCTGCTGAAACAAGGAGAAGCATGGTAATGGATAAATCCAGAAGTTTAAATCTATTTCGTATACTACAACTGGAAATCCATTTTTAATTAAAGCCCAAATTGGAAAAAGGATGATTAAGAGAGGAGCAACAGGAATACAAGCTACAATAAAAAAAAAAAAATGGGCAAGTAAGACAAGAAGTAGGAAAAGGGGAAAAAAATGAAACCTCTGGACTGAGCAGAAAATATGAAAAATTAATCAAATTAAAATGCAGTGGTTTTATTCAAACTAAAAACCCTAAAAAGCAAGTTTGAAAAAAAAAGCTCTGATTAATAGACCTTGAAATCTATGAGACACAGAAAAGTTTCATAAGGCAAATGGATCTGAAACTTGGAAAGAAGAAATGAAGTAGTGCCACAAGAGATTGAGGAGTAAAGGGAAGTAGCATTATGATTGTCTTCACTATGAAAGATGAAAAGCAAACCAAATCAGGAGCTCAGTGCTTCAAAAACCTGGACAAACAATAACAGAGAAACAAAATCACATGAACTGTAAAAGTGCACCACTTAAGATTTAAAGTAACAGGAGAGCAAGAGTCAGATACTCCAAGGTGATTTGAATGAGAAATACTGAAATATTGCCAGTTGATTTGACGGAGAAGCTTACTGGTATCATCTGTCAGGAGAAGGAGGAAAGTGTGAACTAAACAAAAATAATGCTGTTATAGCTAGTCAGTACCTCTATTCTCACTGTAGAAAGCTGAGAACCAACAGACACTTGATCTTTCAGTCTAAAATGTTTGTTTCCTGGAGTGGGAGAAATCGTTTTCTTTTCTTTTATTTCCTTCCTTCCTTCCTTCCTTCCTTCCTTCCTTCCTTCCTTTCTTTTTCTTTCTTTCTTTTTTTTTTTTTTTTGGATTTTTCGAGACAGGGTTTCTCTTGTAGACCAGGCTGGCCTCGAACTCACAGAGATCCACTTGCCTGTGCCTTCCGAGTGCTGGGATTAAAGGCGTGCGCCACCACCGCAGACAACAGATGGGTTTCCTTTCCCTCACCTTGTATATACTTTCTCTAAATTTCTTATTACTTAAATCTTTTATGTGAAAAAGCCAGCATAAAGGAAGGAAGGAGGGAGGGAGGGAGGGAGGGAGGGAGGGAGGGAGGGAGGGACAGAGGTACCACTATACTGACTTCTAAATTCCTTTAAGTCTTCAATAAAGAACAGAAATTCTTTTACAATGACATCAGAGTCATCCCAATGTTGTGTAGAACTCAAGAAGTGTTTGACAAGTGTGCAAAATTACTCATTCTCTCAAAATGTAACACACAGGCTGTGGACTACCCATGTTGGTAGCAATTAAACCTATAATATATACTATTTTGAATGAAAAAATTTATGAGCATTTACATCAGAAATTGATCTAACAAACAGACAATGGGATTGGACCTATCAATTTCAGTGGCCCCCTTTTGTCATAATAGTATATAATTTTGCCTGTAATATTTGATAAGTCTTTCTGAAGAAGAGGTACTGATAAAATAGACGGCCATTCATTTCATGTGAAAAGAATATGGAAAACAACAACAAATCAAAAATGACTTTTAAAAAACAACTGCCAGCTGGGCAGTGGTGGTGTACACCTTTCATCCCAGCACTATGGAGGGAGAGAGAGGCAGGTAGATCTCTGTGAGTTCAAGGCCAGCCTGGTTAACAGAGCAAGTTCTAGCACTCCAAAGCTACAGAGAAACCTGGTCTTGGAAAAGAAAGAAAGAAAGAGAGAGAGAGAGAGAGAGAGAGAGAGAGAGAGAGAGAGAGAGAGAGAGAGAAACCAAAATAAAGAAACAATTGTCAAGCAAAGCTTGTAGTTTTAAAAATGTGCATAGCACGTAATACTCACAAACGTATGTAGTGGTCCTGCTGAACACATTATAAGAAAACTATTTGTATTTTATGCAGGAACAAAGATTTTTAATCAATTGAAAGTTTCAAGATCTAAGCGAATTAGATATAGGAAAAAGTAGTATAACTTTTAACCGAAAATTTTAGAAGTCGATCTGGAGAGGTGTTCAGTGGCTAAGAGCACCTGCTGCTGTTGTAGAGGTTGGAGTTATAAGACCTACAATTAGGGCTCACAATCACCCTAACTCCAGTGCCAGCAAATCTGACTCCCTCCTCTGGCCTCAACAGATACTGAACACACACTGCATGAACACATGAAGGCAGGTCACCCATACACATAAAATTAAAACACAAAAACAAAAAAATCTATCTTCAAAAATAAGTATATAAACAATTATCTATTATGTTCTATTACTGAGTTGTCTCACATTTTAATTTACTGAAAGATAATTTTATTTTTCAATGTAAATCAATCAATAGGAAAGTTACTTTTTTTAAAAAAAAGAAAAGCAAAACTGAGGATCAAAATAAAACATCGCGCATTTTTATTAAACAGTATATGGATAAAAACCTTGTCCAGTTAGAAGGTATCAACAAGAGATGAAAACAATACAAACATTAAAACTAAGACTAGAAACATAGTAAACAGTATTTGAAGGAACTAATTTAGAAACACAAGTTTAGAAAATGTTAACAGAAAGAAAGCTTTAAAAGATGTGACAAGACTAAAGTATAACTAGAGATAAATTTTAAAAATTATGATAACTATAAATAAACTAAAAGTAAATTCAAAAATATTAAGGGTGAACATAAAAAAATTGCAATCTTTTAAAAACCTAAGGATGCTATGAAAAAGAACAAAGAAAGGGGGTTAAGAACAAAAGAGAATGGACAACACTAAGGAACCAGGGCCTTTTTAAAACAACGAGGTTGTTGCACACATGAACTCAGAGACTGAGGCAGCATGCAAAGAATATGTAATGGTGTGCACTAGATGTGGTCCTAGAGCTAAAATAAGTGAACATACACACCCAACCCTAACCTAGACTGTATCTATTAGACTGTATCTATTTACAAATGACAGCCACTTGCAAATGAGAAATTGGTTTTCTCCACAGGAGTCTCAATGGAGAAACAAACTACTCTTATGGGTGGACCCCATTTCTATCAGTAGACGGCCAATACAAAACTAAGTCAATGGATCTACAGAGGTTCTTCCTCTCACAACGGTAAGAATCTCCTAACCTTAAAGAATCTTTGATTATGTACTATGGCTTTATGTTTTGGGCTTTTATAAGATTCTTGAGTATGCAAACATATGTCTCTACATCTATATGTGTTTCTTGTGCCTTTGTTTGGCTCTTTTTCTTGGTTGTCATATTCTAATTTGTTTTTCATTTAACTTATTTTATTATCATTTCTTAGATGTTTGTTAATCAGAAAAGGTGTAGATTCAGATGGCAGGAGAGGTGGGAGGACCTGGGAGGAGTAGGGGGGAGAAGAAAACTATAATCAGAATATCTTGTATGAATGTTTCAAAAAAAGCAAAAAAAAAAACCTATTTTAGATATAACAACAAAAATAAAGGTGCTTGCACCTTCTGATGTAAAGACTTGTAGAATCAACAAATGAATTGTCTTGATCAGGACAACAAATGAATATACCAAAAAGAACCAAGTCTAGAATTAAGAAATAACTCATTTTCAGCAAAAAAGAAATTCAGTGGGGAAAAGAAAGCTCCAAACTAGAACGTATATATAATATGTTAGTAATGATCTTTTATCAAGAATATATTTTAAAAGAAAAAGTTAATAATCAATGACAAGAAAAACAAGGAGGACAATTAACAAAGTAAAGGCAAAAAAAAAAGTGAAGCCAGCTCAATATCATGAGTCATCAGAGATAACAAATTTTAACTATTAAAGACTAAAAGAGATACAGAGCTGAGCTCTGGCACTGCTGGTCCTCCTAGGGCAAAACAGCATTGCCATTTAGCAAAAAAAAAAAAAATTCTTGCAATGTTTCTTAAAGCTAAAAATGTATCTACTACAAAGCCACAAACTTCTACCTACTATGTTTGTACTCAAGAAATGGAAACACTTCAACAGTAAGACTGGATAACTTTATTTGTAATAGTTCTAATCTCAAATAACTCCACTGACATCGATAATAGAATGGATAAGCAAACACCATATATTCATCTAAAACATTACTTTGCCATAAAAAAAACCACACAATGTAAGTTAGTGTAATAACATGAATAGATTTCAAAATTGCACACTCCATTTATATTAAATTCAAGAACAACACACATACACACACAGAGTAAAGAAATAAGAAAGAAAGGGGAAAAAGACTCAGTGATACACAAATCTAAACAGTGATTGCCAACAGGGACAAGAATCAGCTGAAAAGAGCCAAAGAAACCTGCATAATAGAATCTGTACCTTGGTGTTGCAAAGGTGCAATTATCCAAATCCCCAAATGTCCAGTAAAGTTCTCCATACTTCACTGCACTTAAAAGCTACCCCCCACACATCAGTATCAGCATGAACACAAACACCATATTGTGATACTTAGAAAACTATTGTTTAGACAGCAACTAAGCTGCTGTAAGATTCTGGTAAACAAAAAAACAATGAGAAAGACTTATTTAGCATAAAAAGTATAATATGATACACATCTCTAATTCTAGAAAATCACATATTGGTAAGCACTACAGATAATACTTATCAATACTACAGGTAATAAAATGTGGACTAAAATGACAATACAATCTGATAACACTTAACAAATTAACAAGGTAGTTAGTTTATCTTCATCCAGGGGAAAACATACTAAAAGGCAGAGACTGTTAATTTTAAAGTACCTCTAGATTGAAGTACAAATAAAAACTTATCAAGTAGGAAAAAAAATCAAATACAAGCTGAATCAAGCCTTTAAAGTAGAAATTAACCATTAAAAGGTAAATTGCTGAGGCTCGAGAGATGGCTCAGTGGATAAGAGCAATGACAACTCTTGCAGAGGACTTGACTTCAATTCCCAGAACTGACACATTGCAGCTCACAACTGTCTATAACTCCAGGATCTGACAATCTGACACCTTCATATGTGTGTGTGTGTGTGTATGCAGACAAAACACCAATATACATAAAATAATAATTTAAAAAAGATAAAGAACTATCTCTAATCTCAAAAAGTAAGGGGATGGAGCATTTGAAAAAAAAAAAAAAAACTCTCAAGTAGAAAAAAGGAACCAGGGCTTAGCAGATCCAGAGAGGTGAGTAAGTGGCTGTTAGGCCGGACAGTCCCAGGGAACTGAGTCCAGGCCCCCTCCAATTCCCTAAACTGTTCTGGCCATCCAGAGGGGTGTGTTCTTGGCTGCTGGCTTTCTTCGACCCTGCCCCCCTAAGCCCGCCTTTTCATTTGCGTGGTCCTTGGATCCCCCAACTCAGCCCGCTTCAGGGTGGAGGACAGAGAGCCTGCTCCAGTGCTGAGGGGACCTAAGAGAGGGCAGACCAAGAAAAACTCCAGAGTACGCAGTCAGCCACAGCAAAGATTGGACCTCATTTGTTCGACTCATTTCAAAGAAGAGGTGGGCAGGTACCAATGCAAGAATTCCTCCATCATCCTGAAAAGCAACATGATAACACCAGAATCCAGTGAACACGAAACAAGAAAACTTGAACTTCCTAACCCAGAAGAAGTAGAAGAATTCGACTTTAAACGTAACCTTATTAAAATGATGGAAACCCTTAAACAGGAAGTGAAAAACTCCCTTGACGAAATGGAAGAGAAGACAAACAAAAAGAAGAAATTAATAAATCCCTCAAAGATAGCCAAGAAAACCAAGAAAAAGCAATCAAACAGGTAAAGGAAACAGTTCAGGGCTTGAAAACAGAAATGGAGGTAATAAGAAAACACAAAACAAGGGATGGCTGAATATGGAAAATCTGGGTAAACAAACAGGAACTACAGAGACAAGTATAACCAACAGAATACAAGAGATAGAATAAAGAATCTCAGACGCTAAAGATACTATAGAGGAAATAAACTCATTGATCAAAGAAAATAGCAAATCCAACAAATCCTTAAACACAAAACATCCAGGAGACCTGGGACACCATGAAAAGACTAAACCTAAGAATAATAGGGATAGAAGAAGGAAAAGAATTCCAGCTCAAAAGCCCAGAAAATATATTCAACAAAATTATAGAAGAAAACTTTCCCAACCTAAAGAAGGATATTCCTATGAAGGTACAAGCTTACAGAACACCAAATACAGTGAATAAAAAAAAAAAATCCCCTCGTCATATAATAATCAAAACACAAAACATACAGAAGAAAGAATATTAACAGCTGCAAAGGAAAAAGGTCAAGTAATATATAAAAGTAAACCTATCAGAATTACACCTGACTTCTCAATGAAAATCATAAAAGCCAGAAGGTCTTGGATAGATGTGCTACAGACACTAAGAGACCATGGATGCAAGCCTAGACTACTATACCCAGCAAAGCTTTCTTTCACCATCAATGGAGAAACCAAGATATTCCATACAAAAACAGATTTAAACAATACATATCCACAAACCCACCCTTACAGAAAGTACTAGAAGGAAAACCTCAACCCAAGGAAGCCAACAACACCCACAATAGCACAGACATCTGACAACCCTCCACCAGCACAACTCAAAGAAGGGAAACACACACACACACTACCACCAAAAAAAAAAAAAAAAGGGGAGTTAACGACAACTGGTCATTAATATCACTTAATATCAATGGTCTCAATTCACCTGTAAAAAGGCACAGGTTAAGAGAATGGATACAAAAACAGGATCCAACATTCTGCAGTTTACAAGAAGCACACCTCAACCTCAAAGACAGGCACTACCTCAGAGTAAAGGTTTTCCAAGCAAACGGACCTAAGAAACAAGCAGGTGTAGCTATCCTAATATCTAACAAAATTGATGTCAAACTAAAATCAATCAAAAGAGATGGAGGACACTTTATACTCATAACAGGAACAATTCATCAAGATAATGTCTCAATCCTGAATATTTATGCCCCTAATATGAAAGCACCTACATATGTAAAAAATACATTACTAGAACTCAAATCACACATCAAACCACACACACTAATAGGAGATTTCAACACTCCTCTCTCACCAATGGACAGGTCAACCAAAAAAAGAAAGAAAAGAACAGATGTAATGAATCAAATGGACTTAACAGACATCTATAGAACATTCTACCCAAATAGGAAAGAATACACACCTTCTTCTCAGCATCTCAGGGAACCTTCTCGAACATTGATCACATAGTCGGTAATAAGGCAAACATCCACAGATACAAAAAAAAAAAAAAAAGGGAGTAACCACCTCTGTGTCTTATCAGATCACCATGAAGTAAAAGTAGAATTTAACAACAATTCCACCTCCAGAAAGCCTATAAACTCATGCAAACTGAACAGTCAACTACTGAACCACCCCTGGGTCAAGGAAGAAATAAAGAAATTAAAGACTTCCTTGAATTCAACAAAAATGAAGACACAACATACTCAAACCTATGGGACATTATGAAAGCAGTGCTAATAGAAAAGTTCATAGCACTAAGTGCCCACATAAAGAAAACAGAGAAAGTTCGCATTAGAGCCTTAACAGCACACCTGGAAGCTCTAGAAAAAAAGCAGACTCTCCCAGGAGAAGGAAAAGACTGGAAATAATCAAACTGAGGGCTGAAATCAACAAAATACAAACAGAAAACAATCCAAAGAATCAATGAAACAAAGAGCTGGTTCTGTGAGAAATTCAACAAGATTGACAAACCCCTATTCAAACTAATCAAAAGGCAGAGAGAGAACACACAAATTAACAGGATCAGAAATGAAAAGGGGAATATAACAACAGACACTGAGGAAATTGAATCATTAGGTCTTACTACAAAAGCCTGTACACCACAAAATTGGAAAATGTAAAGGAAATAGACATTTTTAAAGATAAATACCATATACCAAGATTAAATCAAGACCAGGTGAACAATTTAGAGACCTATAGGTTGCAAGGAAATAGAAGCTGTCATCAAAAACCTCCTAACCAAACAAAGCCCAGGACCAGATGGTTTTAGTTCAGAATAGCTAATATCTATACTCCTTAATGTGTTCCACATAAGAGAAACAGAAGAATCATTGCCAAACTACAATAATGAAAACAGCTTGGTATTAGCATAAAAACAGAGATGCTGACCAATGGAATCGAATCAAAGACCTGGATATTAACCCACAAACCTAAAAACATCTGATTTTCGACAAAAGAGCCAAAATTATACAATGGAAGAAAGAAAACTTCTTCAACAAATGGTGCTGGCATAACTGGATGTTAACCTGTAGAAGAGTGAAAATAGATCCATATCTATCACCATGCACAAAACTCAAGTCCAAATGGATTAAAGACCTCAATATAAATCCGACCGCACTGAACCTGACAGAAGAGAAAGTGAGAAGTAGACTGCAACACACAGACACAGGAGACCACTTCCTACGTATAACCCCAGTAGCACAGACAATAAGAGCAACAATGAATAAATGGAACCTCCTGAAACTGAGAAGCTTCTGAAAAGCAAAGGACACAGTCATTAAGACAAAAAGGCATCCTACTGAATGGGAGAAGATCTTCACCAACCACAAATCAGACAAAGATCTGATCTCCAAAAATATATAAACAACTCAAGAAACTAGACATTAAAATTCTAAATAACCCAATTAAAAAATGGGGTACTGAACTGAACAGAGAATTCTCAACAGAAGAAGTTCAAATGGCCAAAAGATACATAAGGACATGTTCAACTTCCTTAGCTATCAGGGAAATGCAAATCAAAACAACTTTGAGATACCATCTCATACCTGTCAGAATGGCTAAAATCAAAAACACCAATGATAACCTATGCTGGACAGGATGTAGAGTAAGGGGAACACTCATCCATTGCTGATGGGAATGCAAACTTGTGCAACCACTTTGGAAATCAGTGTGGCGGTTTCTCAGAAAACTGGAAGTCAACCTACCTCAGGATCTAGCAATACCAGTCCTGGGAATATACCCAAGAGATGCCCAATCATACTATAAAAGCATTTGTTCAATTACGTTCCAGAACCTGGAAACAACCATTGAGATGCCCCTCAATGGAAGAATGGATAAAGAAAGTGTGGAATATATACACACTAGAGTACTACTCAGCAGTAAAAAACAATGACACCTTGAATTTTGCATGCAAATGGATGAAAAAAGAAAACACTATCCTGAGTGAGATAACCCAGACCCAAAAATATGAACATGGTGTGTACTCATTCATTAGTGGATTCTAGCCATAAACAAAGGACACTGAGCCTATAGTTTGCCATCCTAGAGAAGCTAAGTAATAAGGTGAACCCAAAGAAAAACATATATAGATACTCTTGGAAATTGGAAGCAGACAATATTGCCAGGCAAAAGTTGGGAACATGGGGACGGGGTTGGGGCGGGGGAAAGGGAGAGGGGGAGAGAGTAGGGAAAAGGGGAGAGCTGGGGAGAGCTTGGGAGAGTGGGATGGTTGAAATGGAGGAATGACGGATATGGGAGAAGGGAAGAAGATATCTTAAGAAAGCCATTTTGTTGGCAAGAGGCTTGACTCTAGAGAGGTTTCCAGGTGTCCACAGGATGTCCCCAGGTAGGACCCTGGGCAGTGGAGGAGAGGGTGCCTGAACTGTCCTTGTCCCATAGTCATACTGATGACTATCTTGAATATCACCATAGAACCTTCATCCAGTGACAGATGGATAGAGACAGAGACCCACACTGGAGCACTGGACTAAGCTCCCTAGGTCCAGCTGAAGAGTAGAAGGAGGAAGAAAATGAGCAAGGAAGTCAGGACCATGAGGGGTTGGTCCACCCACTGAGACAGTGTGCCTGTGCTAATGGGAGCTCACCAAATCCAGTTGGACTGGGACTGAACGAGCATAGCATCAAACTGGACCCTATGAGTGTGGCTGACAATTCGGCAGACTGAGAAGCCAATGATAATGGCACTGGAATTGGTCTCTACTGCATGTACTGACTTTTTGGGATCCTATTCTATTTGGATGTACACCTTCCTAAGCCTGGATGGAGGGGGGAGGGCCTTGGACTTCCCACAGGGCAGGTTACCCTGACCTCTCTTAGGACTAAAGGGGGAGAGGGGGAGGGGGAGTGGGGGAGTGGAAGGGCAGTGGGAGGAGTGGAGGAAGTTGAAATTTTGAATGGTATTATTTATAAAGTAATAAAAAAAGTTATTAGAAAAAAAGAAAAAAGGAACCAGGTAGAACTTTTCCAAATGAAAAGCACACAAATAAAACCTTACTTGGGCATTCTTATTTTACAAATTCTGAATACATGAGGTAATTATTAAAAAGATATTAATATTAATACAGATCTGTTTTTACAAATGAGAACCTTTGAGCTTGCTTGTCTGAACCACAGCAATACACACAAACTTTTGATGCACACAATCTTCCTTCTGATGAACTAAGCGCCTCACCTAATCAAAACGGTTTCTCTGGTATAGCCACCGTCATACTCTGTACTCTCTTCCAAGGCCTGGAAATCTAGATTCTGAAAATTCAGAGAAAAAAAAAATCTTAGCATCTACAGCACACCATTAAAAAAAAATAAATTATGAAGTTTTACTGGCACATGTCTTTCTTACCCGGCTTCCACATATAAGCAATTCAATCTCTTCTGGCCTGAATAAGTACTTTAAGGGAGATTCATTAGTCACCATATGGAAACCTCTGCGAAACGCCTTGAACTGTTTTTCTACTGATTTATTCAGAATGTAGTCTGCATAAAGATCGACAAATTCCTGTACAAACATTAAAACAAGAAATCACATGCTATAGAAGTAAGCACAATTACCTATTAGGCTATATAGCTGCTTTTAGTTCTGCCCAAAAAGTCATTCAGAAATATTTTTTAAAAATAAATTTTGAGGAGAGGGTTCAGTGGTGAAGATCATTAGCAACACTTACAGAGAATCTAAGCTTATTTGCTAGCATTAGCATGACAGGCTAACAACTATCTGTAACTCTACTGCCAAGAAACTAAACACTCTTTTCTGGTCTCCATGGGCAATACATGCAAACAATCCATCAACATACATAAACGTAAAACATTCACGCATATAAAACAAAAGCCTTTAAAAATTAATAGAATGTATGAATGAAGAAATAAAAATACATTTATAATTCCTCACTTCTGAGAGTAAAACAGGAATTAATATAAAATGTAATTTTATAAAAGACTGATATAAAAGATTAAAAAGGACTTAATATAAAAAGAGCCTCAACACAATGTTTCAAAGTCCTTTAAGTATGCAAATATAAATTCAAGATATGAATACTAAATTTGAGCAAATAAGAATGTCTCATGATTTCTACTAAAAGTTTTGGTAAACTATCTTCTGTATCCAGTTCAGCAAAAGTACTATTTGTTGGTAAGCTCAAATACTGTGTTAAAATTATTAAAAATGGTATTCTGTATCCTGACAGAAATATTTTACAAAAAGATACTAATATAAACTTACATACTCTTAAAAATTATACTACTTATTGTAACTTTCTTATACTACTCAGTTATTTCCTCTTCCCAAATGAATACCATCTAAGGAAATGGATAATTTTCACATGTCTAATTATATTTCAAATGGGAAACATTTGTACACACTAATTAGGACCTTATTCACTGGGTCCTCTCTATCTCTAAGGTCTGATATGGTAGCACCCCGTTTCTGGTGTTAGACTATAGCTAGGTTTAGCCATTCATTTTCTGCTAGTCTGTGGACTCTTCCTCTAGTAATTAATTGTGTACCTTCACAATGGCTCTTATCTAAGAGTTGGTAAACTGTATCTTCACTATTTACATAAATTTGTTTATGTAATTTTTTGTTACTGCTTCAAGCAGTATTAAATAATTCTTTGAAAATTCTAAGAATATTTCTTTGAAATTTATATTTACAAAACAAAGACAGAGAATTTTTATTACCTTCCTGTTTTCATTTGTAATAGGGATTTTATCACCATTTTCCTTTAGATCATACATCATTGGGTTACCAAAAAGATCTGTCTGTGATATTTGGAAAGTGATCATCATATCATCTTCCACATTCCCTTCATATTCCAATAAGTCCTTTAAACTCTGATATAAAACCTAACAACCAGAAAGAGAAGTGGGGTTACCAAAAACTTGTAAAAAGCATTTTAAAAGACAGAGAGAGAGCAAGAGCGTGTTTCATTCCTTTAAGAAACTATCTGTCAATAAAAATAAAGCCAAAATTATTTACCATCTCTCTAGTAATTAAATAAGACACAAAAGACCTTCACTGAGTCGGGTGGTGACAGTGCATGCCTTTAACCCCAGCACTTGGGAGGCAGAGGCAGGCAAATCTCTGAGTTCAAGACCAGCCTGCTCTACAGAGTGAGTTCCAAGACAGCTAGAGCTACAAAGAGAAATCCTGTCTTGAAGAAAGAAAAAATAAAAACAAAACACTGACACTGATAATGTGTCAATCATCTAAGCAAATCATTAGTTCTATGACAATGCATACTGTGCTCTACAACACCCACAGGGTCTCCAAGAAGGGGAAAAAACACATCAGCTGTGTCTAAGAACAGCTGATGCTCATTCCACCAGGCAGATCCACAGGCTACACCGAAAACAAAGTGTTCACATTTCACTATGTGGTCAATCAAAACTCGCTTGATACAATCTATAAAAACAACACTCTTGCCGGGCGGTGGTGGCGCACGCCTGTAATCCCAGCACTCGGGAGGCAGAGGCAGGCGGATCTCTGTGAGTTCGAGGCCAGCCTGGTCTACAAAGGGAGTTCCAGGACAGGCTCCAAAGCTATAGAGAAACCCTGTCTTGAAAAACCAAAAAAAAAAAAAAAAAACACAACACTTGAAAATTTTAAACTTTACCACACTGGGTAGCAATATATATATTGCAAAAGATTCCAAACAAAAACATATTCTTATAAATTAGGATGTATTTCTACATTAAGTAGTATCTTATAGACCAATTAAAGAATTAAAAAGAACTTACTGGGTGAGAGTCTCCCAAGTCACAAAAGGTTCCTTTTTTCCCCATTAGCTTCCTGTAGACAACCATGGGAAAATGGACATCCAGTATACAATTATTATAAATAGCCAGACCGAGGACTATCCCAATCAGCGTAAACTGGCCCTCGGTTTCAAAGGAAGATGGATTAAACCAAAACAATTTTGTAGCTTCATCATATGTGAACATACCTACAAAAAATAAATTTTAAAATACTTTGAATTTTTCGAAGTCTTAAAATTTAAAAATAATTTTGAACAAAACAACACGTAAGAATTTTAATATAGCAGATATAAGTTTTTACTACTAAATGCATGTGAGAAAACTACAAATCTAGTATATGATTATATTAAGTGTATTAACAGATGGTACACAGTTCTAAGAAACCAATGAAACAAAGTAATATGCAACTTGGGTGACATTTCTGGAAAGGTGTTTTAAAAAGATTTATTAAATTATGCATAGCTTATTATCAATTTTCATTGATAAATGAAAATTAATTTACAGTCTTTAGGAACTCAGTTATGTTTTAGACACTGAAAATTACATAAGATAAAGTACAAAAATTAGATAAAGTTGATTAACTTTAAGTTACTTAGATACCTATATAATGTGAACTAATAGTTTAAAAAAACCAATTTTGTAATATTTCATCTTTACATGGTCATCATTATTAAAAACCAAATTTAAGAGACATTTTTCCCTATTATTATTACTTCATTTACAAAACCAGTAATAGAGATTTGCCTTTTTTTCACTGAACAAAGATAAAAATATTTAAAATAAATTCATATGCTTTCTAATTTTTCTAAGTTCATTTTCAGCTGCTTCACAGGAAATACTTCTAAATTAAGGTCTAATATGCTGGGGTAGAAGGGGTTTGCGTATCTTAGCATTTGGCAGAATGAGACAGGAGGATTGTGAGTTCAAAGTCAGAAAGCACTAATATAATATAAAAACACTATCCATAAAACCAAAACCAAGACCAAAGTGTTTATATATATGTATAAACACACACACACACACACACACACACACACACACACACGGGGGGGGGGGGGGTCTGGGAAAAAACCTTTTTTCTAATGGAACAAGATTATTCAGGATTATTCAAAGCCAAATAAAACAGCATTAAAATGTACTTTTAACTTAATTTTGTAAGAGTTTTGAATGTTTCATTTTCAGTTTTAATGAAAAAGAAAAATACACAGTGAAATCTATGCCTTTTCTTGCAATTTAATATTTGTGAAATACTGGTTTTAAAATTATCCAACTCATACCTGAGTTCTACAGTTTGAAAAAAATATATATTATTCTCATGCCTTCAACTGTTTCCAATCCACCATTTTAAGATTTAACAAAAAGGTAATTTTTCTTTACTAGAATATTTGGCTAAACAATCTAAGGAATAACATGAATTCATGAGAGACAGATCAGTTCCTGAAACATACATATTTGTCATCTGTAACTAATTAGAGATAAGCCATACTCGTTTTTTTGTTGTTTATCATCACAGAGAATATTCATAAAACCAAGTTTGTAATTCAAAAGACTAACATGAATCATTAACACTTACCAATATCTGGATTAAAGATTTCCTCCACGACCAACTGAAAAAATTCTTTGGAAACACCTCCTTCATCCACTCCTTGTTCTCCTTCAAATTCCACATATAACTGCTTCTTCAAGTCTGCAGGATTTTCCATAGCAATCATCTCTAGCTGTTTATAAACGAAAAGATAAAGAGGAGGACTAATGACAACAGCATAAGCTAAACTTTCTTCTGAAAACAAAGAGTATTAATATGAAGCAATTTTGTTTCTGAATGGAAACAAGAAGCAAACTGACCAACCCCCAACAAAAACAAGAGAGTATGGTAGAGTGTTAAGGACATGACTCATTAGGTAAGAGTGCTTCATTTGTAAGCATTAAAACCTCAGTTGAAATCCCCAGCGTTGTTAAACTCCTGGCATGGTCCCTCATGCCTTTAACACGGTGGGGAACAGGCCGGAAGACGTCTAAGGCCTAGCCAAAATGGTGAGCTTCCATTTCACTCAATGATCTTTCTGTCTAGAAGTGGAAAATACCTGACATCATAGATGGGCTTCTAGATGTTCACACATGGGTACACAAAACAGCATATTCACATGCATGAATCACAAACATATACCACACAGCACATACACACAAAACCACCACTGCATAAAATGGTTACTTCTAACTTGGCAACTGAATTTTCTATTATATTTTATATAATAAATTAATATAATACATGGAACGAGGCATGGGAACAAATTAAAGCAGCAAAATGCCTGTTTGTCATTTTAGCAAAACCAGCACAGAAATGTGACCTAAGCATTGTTTAATAAGAGGTCATAGTAGACCTATAAATAATTTATATTTATTAGAATGGAAATGTAAAGAGTTAAGCTGTCCTAACTGCCATGCTATAAATAATTTCAGTTAAAAAATATACATCAGAAAGTCAGATGTGTTAGCTCACGCCTATGAGACAGGAAAATGATATGTTCTAATAAATCTTAAGATTACGTATCAAGACTCTATTGTTAACACAATTCCTCTCCTGCCAAAACAAATTCATAGTTATTGCCACTTCTTAGTGGTTTATAATGTGACATGTAATATCCAAATTTTCACAAAGGCAAATAAAACATATATTTGATATCTTTATTTTTCATCTAACAATTAGCCAAACCTGCTCTGCTCCACTAGGATTAACTTCTGTCCACTATGAAATATTAAATTATAATGTGTTATGTTGAAATTGTAACTTGTTTTATCTACTTAAACTTTGCAGATAGTAGTCATAACTAATTATACAATTTATTTTCAACATTGTTTCCAAACACCTGTTGGCTTAAAAAAGTGTAACATTAAAGATGAAAGCTTGACAAAACAATATTTAAGAATGTTAACGTCTTAACTATTTCAAAAGGAATTTTAAAATTTAAGTGGCACTGGAATAGGTCTCCTAGTTTACTAAAACAAATGCCATAAGCAACAATAGTGTTTTGGTATTCTAAAAAAATCTATAAAATAAATAAATAAACAAACAAACAAATAAATAAGTAAGTAAGTAAGTAAGTAAATAAATAAATAAATAAATAAATAAAACCAAAATCTCATAAATTCAGGAATCTGGCCAAGTTGCCCGAAATCTAAGTTTAAAGTTTAAACTGTGAGCTGCAATGGTTTGCTGAAAATTAAAACAACAAAAATAAATGAAAAGACCACATCAGAATCAGCAAAAGGACCTGCTGTTTGTGGCAAGATAAATTTCAATGTACAGGTACAAATTTTGTTTAGGATGTTATATTTTTCTTAGTAGGGGATACAGCCAAAACTTTTTGGAAAAAAAACAATTAGTTCAAATTACTTCCTGAATACCTTAAACTTATGGGTTCTACAATACTATAAATTCATTTTTTAAAAACATCTCTGTCTTGGTCTTGATTAACTCATTTGTATGTCTTCATATGTGTACCTTACTTGTTAAAAGAGTCTCTCTTCTGCCTACAAGACAGAAGATCAGCACACGCTGTACTGTCAGGAAGCCCCAGGCATCTGCCAGTACCTAACTATCTACCATCAGGATTGCAAGGCCTTTGTTAACAAAGTTTTGAGGATAAATCTCGGGTCTATTTGTAAGTACTTTACTAACTGATCTATATTCTCAGCTGACATACATAATTTTAGGTCAGTACTTACTGAAAATTTATTTTTGAGGCAGTAATTTTTTACTGAATATATAAGAAACAAAATACTCTATTAAAATAAAGTCCCAATTGTCACAAAAGATTAATAACATTCAATTAAAGTTCAGTAAATCCAGGCAAATTTCTAATGTACAACGAAAAAAGGGGGGTAATATTCTCCCTACTACAAGATGGTAAAAGTTTAATAATATATAATTTCTATGAAGCATGCAAATTTGGTGAGAACCACTATTATTCTTCAAAAAGTCTATTTCTTAAGATTCATAATTTTATGTCCCAAACAGATCAAAAGGTAGACTAGTTCTGAGACTCTACTGGTGTGGGAGAATTGTCTGTGTTCTGTCAATCATGTTTTAAAAAATGTTGATTGGCCAGGCAGGAAGTATAGGCGGGTCAAACAGACAGGAAGTAGAGGAGGGCAATAAGAACAGGAGTATTCTGGGAAGAAGGAAGCTCTGTCAGCAGTCCTGCGCAGACCACAGAAGAAGCAAGATGTGACCTGCCCCGCTGAGAAAGGTACCTAGCCATGTGGCTAACATAGATAAGAATAATGGGTTAATATAAGTGATAAGAGCTAATAAGAAGCCTGAGCTAATGGGCCAATCAGTTTGTATCTAATGTAGACTCTCTGTGTGATTTTCTTTGGAACCTAATGACTGTGGGAACCAGGCAGGACAGAAACCCCCAACTAGCAGGCCCTCATGTTACACTTGACAGTCAAAAATTATGTAGATTCAAAATTAACCTAGGAAATGGAAAAGGAAAGCAAACCAACAAAAGTGCTAATCGAAAAATCTGTCTTAAGACAGAATAATTTTGAACCTTTACATTTCAATGATCCCACACAACATTGCCCTTATTACTGTGTAATCTGTTTTAATGCTTTCTCCCAGTTCTCAAATTGCTAAGAATTCAAGAGATTTCAGTGAATGCTTTCATTTTCTTTTTCACCACAGAAGTGAAACTGCTTTAATCAAGCATTACTAAATAGGAAAAAAGTCTGACATAACTTATGCATTTGACTGCTATTTCTATTAAAACATGTAAATTTTTGGTTCAAAAGCTTGCCGGTATTCTTAGCCCTTTGTCAGTCAAATAAGACAGTCTATGTCCATTTCTAACAATCGTTGCTATCCCCCCCCCCCCCCAATACTGGTTAACCAGAAGCTTTTAATACTGTATGTTCTATTATGATCACTGAAAACACAATATTTGAGATGCTCAGATTAATTCTCTAATACTAACTCTGCCTCTAAGTTTGGGTTACAAGTACTTCCATTCTATTAATTTACAATGTTCTAGGCTCTCTACACATGGTGGCGCATGCACTTAACCCCAGCACTCAAACTCTGTTCTTTAATGCTATTTCACCTACAGAGAAAAATTCAGGCCAGTGAGGGCTATACAGGCATTCTCTATCTAAAATAAGATTAACAAATAAATAAATATTTCCAGTTTTGTCAGAATGTTTAACCACACGATTTCTTTCTTTTTTTTTGGGGGGGTGGTTTTTCAAGACAAGGTTTCTCTGTAGCTTTGGAGCCTTTCCTGGAACTAGCTCTTGTAGACCAGGCTGGCCTCAAACTCAGAGATCCACCTGCCTCTGCCACCCAAGAGCTGGGGTTGAAGGTGTGCACCACTTCCGCCAAGCCTAACCATAGGATTTTAAGGACAAAAATACTCCAGGAATAAGAGCAGCAGAAGCAGTATATAAAAGTGATGGGTCACTTTACAAATAAAACCACCTCGCAAGTAGGCTGCTAGAAAACTTTACAGATGGGCCTCTTAAATTAGTCGAAAGGTCGAGCAAGTAGCTCAGAGAGAGGCTCTAATCCAGCAGCACATGTTAGACTACAGTCAACTACTTCTCCACAGAAGCTAGAGAGAATATTGGTTTCTGAATTTTGTGTGCTTTTTTATTTTCTTTGATTTTCTCTATTTTTATCAACACTCACATATTATTTTCAGAATCAGGGTGTATCTAAATGTTATGTTTTAAGAATAGTTGGCAAATTAATTCTGTATATATATCCAATTGGCTATTTCTCAAATAAAAATAGAGGACCATTCTCGCAGGGCAGTGGTGGCGCACACTTTTAATCCCAGGACTTGGGAGGCAGAGGCAGGCGGATCTCTGTGAGTTCGAGACCAGCCTGGTCTACCGGACAGGCTCCAAAACCACAGGGAAACCCTGTGTCGAAAAACAAAAAACAAACAAACAAACAAAAAGACCATTCTCAATGTATCAAAGTGATTTTGGAAATATTACCTTGTTTGAGGATAGTGGGTTAATAGCCTATCTTTCTAAAAACTATGGCAACAGAAACAAAACGTATTATTACATAATACCTTTGGCAGAAGCCATTATCATAAGAAATCACATTAAATTTTATTTCTTTAAAATAATAATCTTTAAAACACACACACAGACCCTTTAAGCCACTGTTTCATCAATCAAACAGTATAGGGATTAAAATTATACAGTTAAATTACTTTAAATAATAGCTTTTATTTAAAATTGAATTTGTAAAATCAAGTTGTTTTATATGTAGTTGGGTATATGAAAATGAAAACTGTTGGAAAATATCAGGAAATTTTGAAGAAAATCTGTGTACATCCTTGACCTCATTTATTATAAAGCAATGGATTTTATATGTATTTATATTCCTTAAATATAGATAATATTGCCTTAATAGACAGTACTAGAGAAAAATAAAATATACTGATATTATTATACTTTATTAAAATACAGTGGTAACTGCCACATCCTAAATAGGCTTCTTTTCTGATTAGAAACTCTTGCTCTCATAGATTGTTAAAATAATTTTAAACTCCTTAACTTTTAGTTAGCAAGACAAAATCCTGGCAAGATAATTTTTTATAAGATGATCTCATATGAAAGCATTTCCAAAACTCACTAAGTAGGATACATATTGATTCAAAACATTCTATTCCCATATTTTCAAAATTCAAAAATTTTTTTGCTACTCCATCATTTAAAACATTTAGACATCCTAGCTGGGCGGTGGTGGCCTTTAATCCCAGTACTCAGGAGGCAGAGGCAGGTGGATCTCTGTGAGTTCAAGGCCAGTCTGGTCTACCTAGTTCCAGGACAGGCTCTAAAGCTACAGAGAAACCCTGTCTCAAAATATTAAAAGAAGGAGAGAAAAAAAAAATTTAGATATCCTGAGTTACTACTTTAAATCCTATGCTGACATAATTTAAAAAGAAAACAACTAAGGATATAATTATTTAAGGAGAAGCAGCACTCAAATTAGATCAATAGTGCTAAGTAAGACTCTCCAAAAAAGGTGACTTATACATTTTGGTAAATAATCCTTAAATAATGACGACAAACACAATCGCCTTAATGAATTTAACTTTTTCCATGTTATCTGTAAACAAAAGACGAATCTGTTGTGCCTTTAAGTGGGTTACAGCTGAGTCAAATGATTACATCTTAGGTAATAAATCTAATTATGACATTCATTTCTACAAATAAGAATCTCTCTAAAGTTCAGTTTCCTCACCAAAAAAAAAAAAAAGGAGTTTAATGTTTTATTTTAAATTCTTAGATGATACTGACTATTCATTTTTCATTCCTCTTTTAAGAAATTACTTTTAAGGAAGATTCCATTCATTTCCATTAGAATAATGTTAAATAATAAGAGCACTAAGCACAATTTAATTAATGAATGCTTGATAGAATTAAATACACAGCACAAAAAAAAACTCCATTATTAAAGCACTGTAGGCTATCGACGAAAAATTGAAGTACATGTAGCAGTAGGTATTTATAATAAAGGTAATTATGGAAGCTGAGTTAGGCAATGCTTTTAGAGCCCCATATATAAAGGGATAGTGACTTGGGGAGGAAATTGGGCAACAATTCTGATAACTTTTTCTGTGAACCAATTTCTTTCATCTGCATGTGACAAATCCTGGTTTTTAAGACTTTGCTTTCCAATTTTCCATCTTCACCATTCCTTTTGGTCCTCAGAATAACTATGTAAAATTCTAGAACTTACTAATTTAATCAATCCCATAACTCTATCAGCTCCTATTTCAATTACACTGACTTTATTAATCTTCTTAAATACTGGCAATATTCTAAACACACAAATTACAATAGCCTATAACAGTTCCCAAATATTAGTTTGTGGCATAGATGTACCAAAATACATAAAGCACGGAACTCTAGGTTGCCTGTCAGAATCCCTAATCTGAGCCCCTATGTTGCGGGAGGTCCTTCCGCCCCTCCAACCAATAGCTGCTGTGATACCAGCCCATTGGGGTGTGGTCTCTCTCCCTTTAAAAAAGCGGCTATTTCCTCTGCTCGCTCTCTTCACTTCCTGCTCCGCCGGAGACTAGACTCCTTTCCTGGTTGTGCAGATGGCTGTTGTCTGGGACGGTGATCTGTAAGTTTTCCCCTCTAAATAAATAACACCCTATTAATCATAACTCCAAACTGGTGTGGCCTTGTTCGTGACTTACGCCTTCATCTGGTGCCCGAACGTTTGGCTTTTAGGACCTCTCCTTTCCCCGCTCGAGTTCGGCTTGGCACGAGCCCTCCCTTCCTTAGCCGC
>NW_026067918.1:65930-114342 GCF_014885135.2 Alexandromys fortis
CTTTAAAAAAGCGGCTATTTCCTCTGCTCGCTCTCTTCACTTCCTGCTCCGCCGGAGACTAGATTCCCTTCCTGGTTGTGCAGATGGCTGTTGTCTGGGACGGTGATCTGTAAGTTTTCCCCTTTAAATAAATAACACCCTATTAATCATAACTCCAAACTGGTGTGGCCTTGTTCGTGACTTACGCCTTCACCCCTAGAAGGCAACAACTTGATTTTTTTTTTCCTGTTGTGTTTTCATTTGGGCAGCTCTCTCTAAGACTGTGAGGGAAGTCAGAAGCAACTCATGTATGACAGTACTGTCTCTTCTTTAATACACACATTAATCTACTCCTTTAAAAAAACAACTTTAAGATTTTATACACACTACAACCCTTGAAAAGCTTTGTTCAAATTGAAGAAAGAACATATATATTTAATGGAGGGCAGAAGGATACATGTGGCACAGCACATATGTGGAGGTTTGTGGGTAAGATTTGGGCTTCAGTTCTTTCCAACCATGTGCATCTAGAGGATCAAACGTAGTCATTAGGCCTAGTGGCAAGTCACTTTACCCAACAAAACCATCTTAATACCTTAAGAATATATATAGTATGTGTGTGTGTGTGTGTACATATATATATATGTGTATTAAGAATTTGTAAAAACTTACACACTAAAATTGTTGTAATTCAGATGAAAGGTTTCTTATTAATAGTTATTTCTGTATTATTGTCATAGCAATAAAAGCCAAAACACAGTTAAAACAAAGCTCAAGAGAAATATTGCAGCAGTTTTTAAAAAACAGTACCTTATACTTAATAAAACATTTCAAACACTATTCTCTTGTCCAGTAACAGTTCCTCTAAAAGCACTAGCTTGGGAGGAGTTGTTAGACTGATTTGAAGTGAATGATACATGAAAGCAATGGACATACTTTGGCTTAAAAAAAAAAAAAAAAAGACCAAAGAGTATACACTCTTTTAATTTTAGCACTAAATAGGAAGCAGAAACAAAAGGATCACAAGTGTAAAAAAATCATAATTATTAATTATAATTTACTGGCCTTTTCTCTACCAATTAACAAGTGAAAAGTAAGATTCAATAGAAAACTTATAAAAATCACATATTTGTAATCTTTTCTAGGCCTCATTTGTAAACTAAGGAAAAAAACTCATTATCTCCTTCTTAGCTAGTTTAGGGTACTATAACTTTTCATTATTTATTTATAATGTTGAATTCTCAGCAAAACTTCTCATTCCTTCTTCTCCATACAACCTTAATATGCAATTCAAAATGACAGGATCACAACCAAGTGTGATCAACGAGAACTATTCTTATGAAAAAAAAACACAAGATTTAAAACACAACAGTGGCACATGGCAAGCAAGACAAGGGCAAACAGAATAAAGCTGACTCATCAGTTCATCGGGGATCTTTGTAGATACTGCTTGCTGTAAACCTCCTTTCTGTTACTAAACTGATGTAACTTGCGATCAGTAATGCTGATGGGTCCTCAATTAAGGTATGTGTCTAAAGGTATGTCTAAACTTACATTTCTTAAGGTATGTGTCTATACTTAAGGTAGGTGTGTGTGTGTGTGTGTGTGTGTGTGTGTGTATCTTAAGGTATGTGTCTATACTTACATTTCTAATCCTTTCACACTGGTATGTTGAAAAAGAAAGAAATCTGGGGGTTGGGAGTTAAGATGGTATAGAAAAACAAAGAAGAGGGGGAAGAGGAAAAGTAGAGAAAGGAACTGCAAACTAGGATAAAGAATAAAAGCTGGGTACACCTAAGAACACCTAAGAACCTTATCAATAAATGTTATCTCTTTGTTACTACTTATTGCTTATCAAAGAGACGGGCAGCAGGATTGTTGAAAGCAAAGGCTTCTGTAAACAGGTCCTAGACAAGTGCAGATATTATTTAATGGATTATGATTTGTAATATGCCAAAGCATATAACCAGTTGAAATAACTAAGTAATATTCATAACAACAATTTGTTACCACAATTACAAGGCTTACTGTTGATTTCACCCCAATACCTCTTTAGGAAAAGAATGTTAAATACAAAAATGGTTAATTTTCTCCTAAAAGATCATTTAAAAAATATACAAATATTACCTAAATTTTTACTGGTTCTTAGCATCACTTTATTAAAGAAAAAAAGGAGGAAAGGAAGAAAATAACAAAGAAGTCTGGTAGGTGATTTTGGTTAAGTCTGAATTCAGTTCAGTCTTATGACTTTTTTATATTTAGGCAAATCCATACTAAAAAATATATTTTTAAATAAGTATTAATCAGTTATCTGTTAGAGGTTCTTCTTATTTGTTAGTAGATAAGGGTGACACTTTAAGTGTAACAGGTACTAAATTTTACATCAAGTTCATAGAAAAACAAAGTAGCACTGACAAGAATAATTAATACCAAACAATAATGCCCTGAATTTGTTAAATATGATTCCGTAAAACTATGACCAGCACTCAGCAAACCAATTTTCTGGCTTAACTGACAGAGACAGTTAAGACTGCAATTCTTGTCATCTGTGGAAGAAAGGAACAGTCAAGAAGCAATGTCATTTGAAAGAAAAATCAGGGTGTTAGAAGCACCTGACTTCCCAGTTAAATCTTCTAGATTTGACTGAAAAATCAAAACATTAATACCCAAATTTTGAAGTCTCAGGACTTTAACATTATTACGGTTAAAAAAAAAATCTTATACTGTCATATAAGACAGAGTGACTTGGTGGCTTAGAAATGAAGTCTTACTGACACAAAGAACCAAACTATCCTGGCATATCATCCAGTTCAGAATAAGGAGTTTTACATAATGTAATCTAATAAGTTTCTTCTGTCTCCACCACCCAACCTGCTTTAGGATGTGGTATCATATAAGTGGTGCTACCACATCGTATTTTACACATGCTCAGGGAATCCAAGTCCTCATGTTTACACAGCAAACTTTACCCAGAGTCATCTCCTGAGCACTATAATATCTACTCTTCTTCAAAAAGAAATAATCATTACACTAGACAACAAACAGAACCAATATTTTCGGTGAGTAGCAAGAAAGGTATAGAAACATAGATCAGAAATATCAATAAGTTCCTAAGTTACAGGATATCATTTTTCTTTCAAAATCATAGATGAAATGAATATACTGAAATGTGTCACTTTGCAGCTTTCAGTTTAATTCTGATTTTAAGTAAGAGTCAAACTTACCCGGACAAGTGCATCATCTATGATATGGTCACGTCTGACTTTGAGTCTCAAATATGGATTCAACTGCTGTCCTTGAACTAGACTGTAGAGAACAGTGATTCTTCGTTCACTGTACATACGAATTCTATTGTCATAATATAATCCCAAATTCTTTGTGACAGCATTCAATATAAAGGGACATGTCATAAAAGAGAATTTGTTCTCTGTTTCAACTTTGAAAAAGGTATAATCTTTATCCATTTCTAGAACATCATTCAGTGGTTCATTAATGAATTCTTCAAAGGAGATAAGTGGTTTTCGACAATCTAGAGTTTTAACACCAAGTTCAGTTTCTATTGGGTCCACTCGAGGACCTTTCTTATTTCTTCTATCCTCTCCCAAAAGCTCCTGCAGTGTCAACTCACTGGCATCAGGCATGGGCTCTTCCTCCTCTTCCTCATTGTGATTTGTGTCCACTTCCCCTCCTACTACATTTGCATAGTAGACCATTTTCAAACACTTTGAAGCAGCAACAATGGAATCATCATCATTCACTAGATTTCGGCTATTAAATTCATTGCTTATGACTTTGTAAGTAATTAGTTGCTGAAATGTTTCCATCATTCTCCGAATCTGGTCTGCACTGTATTTAGACCAAAGTCTAATCAGTTTTCCTTGAGCTTCAAGGGGTAGCTTACTCATAGCTTTGCAAAATAATGGCAGAGCCATTTCCAGATATTCAGGACTGTGGAGGTTTCTATTCTCCATTACAATAATGAACAAATTGAGATAATTAGGATCTCGGGCATACACACTATGATACAGCAAGTCACATTCCACGTTAGGTGACAGATATACAATTGCATTGAGAAAGGCAGTTTCTATTTTTTCATTAGAGAGCAAACTGGCGTAGACCCTTCTAATGGCATCAACATCCACAGTCACTTCATCAGGACCTAATTTCTGTGCATTGTTGTCTCCCTGTGAGCTATCACCCATCCGGGAAGAAGATGCTTCTGAGTCTTCTTCCATAGCAGCAGCAGCAGCAACAGCAGCAGCAGCAACAGCAGAACATGCAGCCTTTTCCTTTTCATCTTCATCCTTGTCTTCATCCTTTTCTTGTAGAGATTTCAATTCCTCTTTAGTGTGTTGTTTGACTTTCCGAAAGCTCATAACCAATGCCTCAGCACTAGAAAAAATTTTTCCAATTACGCGAATTAAAGGGGAGTAATCCTCATTCTCTCTACACGATTCCAGAATTTCATATACTATCTCTTCAGTTAGGTAATTCACATCTAGAAAATGGAAAGACAAAGAACAATTATTGTTGTGATATACATGTTTATCTTGTGATTGTAAGTTCTAGTAAGAAAGTAAAATACCTAAACATTCTGAATTCGAAAAGTCAGAAATTTTTAAAAAATTTTTAAAAAAATAAACCTAATTTACCTATCAACAAACTACACTTAGCAACTCCTATTTCATTAGCAACAACCTCACTCTTTGGCATTCATTCAACAACATATAATTATTATTAAGATTTGCTTTGTAATCAAGACATGCATTAGTATTTTTCTAAGTATAAAATAAGTATGTATGTAATTTCATTGCTATACTGATTGCAACCTTAATGAAGAGTTACTACACTAATATCCTGGAAGCGTTTTCCCTTACATTGTTCTCAAAAGACTAAGGAGGCAAAGTTTTATACCAAGTGTTGCTCAGTCCCATCATATGCAAGCAACCCTTTTTCTACTTATATATTAAATCAAATGGCGCACACCTTTAATCCCAGAACTTAGGAGACAAAGGAAGGCAGATCTCTGTGAATTCAGGTAAGTTCCAGGACAGAGCATTTACACAGAAAAACCTTATCACAAAAAATAATACCCCACCCCAAAGAAAAAACCCAAACAAAAACTAATTCATGTTCTGTGTTCATTTCTTTCAGGTTCCTATTCTGTGACTGAGGAAAAGCAAACTCTGAAGTTAAAGCTTCTACTGCTGCTACTACTACTGCAATCTGTTACCATGACTCAGGTCCTCACAGCCCTAACAAAGCAATTGGAAATTATTAGAGGCAATTAAAAATAAACAGTGGGTAAAAGCTAAGAAAGTAAAGACCATAAGCACCAAAACTTACATACATTTTCTCCCAGGCACGAAACTAGGGTCATAAACTTCCTAGCTTCCCTCACCTTTATAGTAAATGTCACTCTCATCAAAGGCTATACCCTTTCGAAGCAACAAAGGAAAAGATATTTTATCTTACTGACAAAAGACGAATGACATTTTATACGGTAAAATTTTAGAAATCAAATAGCAAATAATAATGCTGAAACCAAACATAACCTCTTTGTTGAAGAGTACTATACTATAATCATTAAATCAATTATTTAAGGAAGGATAATTTTACAGTTATGTTGAAAAATCCATCCCTATTTTCACTATGCTAAGTATTTCCTTACCTATACTCAGCAAGTAAAAATCCTTTTATAAAAAATAATTTATTTTACATCCTGGCTGAAGTTGCCCCTCCCCCTCTTCTCCTCCCAGTCCCTTCCCCCTCATCCCCTTCTGCTCTGACCCCTGAATCCACTCCTCATTTTCTGTTTAGGAAAGGACAGGTCTCCCACAACAAAACAGAAACAGCTGTAGTTGTATTAACAAGACAATAGTATGTAAAAATCTTTACTATAATCACTACATATTCTTCAAGGTACTTACTCAACAGTAAGAAAATATAAAATTCAAGTCATCATTGATGGAATGACTTCCAGAAGATGAACTATGAAGCACTAAACTTTATATACTACAAACCTGATCTGTGGCCTGCTCCAAGAGTTATCAACACTTGTTTGCTTAATGATCTTGAATTCTTTCCTTAAAAAAATAATTTGTCCTTATATGTATTTATGAGAAGTAAGGGGTTGGCAGACATGTGGTGCTGAGAGGGTAACCTGAAGAAGTTGGTTTACTCCTTCCACAGTGTGGTCCCAGACATGAGGCCTGGCGGTAGGTTCCATGTACCTGGATGAGCCAGTATGCGAATCCAAGCACTAATTCTTCAGTTTATTAAGAATAAGTAAGTATGAAAGCACTAACATGGAGTTTATTTCTCATTAATCCAATGAAAATATTATGGTATCTTCTTTGACCTCTCAAGTATATTTAATTTCTCTAAAGTGTTAGCAAAAACATAGAAAACATGTATGATGAATGAACAGTGTGTTAGGAGATAACATGTTTGACGTACAGTGTTCTGTTTGAAATGTTTAATTGACAACTCTCTTCTCCCTCCCCTACCTCCGTGTGTGTGTGTGTGTGTGTGTGTGTGTGTGTGTGTGTGTGTGTGTGTGTGTAAAAAGCACTGCAATCAGAAATAAAAAGTTATAGTCTGGATATCAATGAACAAGTAACTGAAGAAATCGTTTTAAGACTCACTTGTACATTCTAATATATATGTTTCTGCAACTGTTTGAGACAAGATGTCACATCATGTAACACAGACTAGAATGGAATTCAAGATGCTCCTTCCTTAACTTTCTAAGTACTTGGACAACGCCACAAGACTCATCTCAAAAACAATCTTAAAACATAGTATTTTATACTCTAAAAAGTACAAAACTGTTTCATGTAAGAACAAAGCTGTCATACAATAACTGATTAGATCTACACATCTAACTAGAATGAACAAATACAATTATCAGAATGGGAGCAGCAATATGATTAAGCATTTATAACTCCTAATTAAAAATATTCAAATGAGTAAAGGAAATAAAAATTGGAGTGATCTGCAAAACAATAAATTGCAAAATAGAACACATGAGCAAAAACAAGACTAATACATCCATTATGTACTAGATTTTCCTACAGACAGCTACATTTAACCACAATGGCATATTATACTTCATTTGCTATTACTCTGTGATGGCCCTCTGAGGCAGAAACATGCAAAATGGAACCAACACAGATTCCATATTCAATATATTGGTAGCATTCACCTATTTATCCTTACACGAGCAAATTCATGAAAAAGGACTAGCAATATAGTTTGAGTAGCAAAGTTTCTGATATTTCTATAGTTCTATTGTGAAATAATAAACCTGTATGTAACTCAATTTTATTTCAATACCTCTTAAACATATTTCAAATAATAGTGAGTCTAAGCCCTTGGCAATCTGAAAATTTTAACTAACTCATTATTAATGCTAATTACTTACACTAAGCCAAAGAAAGATTGGACATCCATGATGAAAAAGTGGAAAATTTTAAGAAGCTTCAAAATATAGCGCCATTTTACAAAGCATGGATTGGTTCCCCAACCAATAGCTCAGATGGTACTGTTTATATTGCATGTCACTAAAAGTCCAAAGACAGTCTGAGAAACCTTGCTGAAAACAAATAAACATCAAGACCTAAGTACCTTGTGAGGATATCAAATGCCTTAGATACAGAAGGCAGAATATAGGAAGAAAATGTTATCTGCTTCTTTTAAGACTGTCCCTGGAGTTTCAGAGTTCATAACAGGATTTACTATAAATACAATATAAGTTATAGACTTTGTGACCTAATAAGCTATTACATACAATGGAAATCATTACAAGTTGAGATTAACTCATTCACATATCAACTTCTACAGTATAATCTGCTTCTGATTAACAACTACCAGATCAATAAAAGGTAATAAAGTAACTAATTTAATAATAACTCTGCTTCACCAGACCTTACCAAAAAAAAGAGGCTTTTACTATATATATGCTGTGGTATCTTCAGGTCCCAAAAAAGCAAAATAACAAAATTAATACATTTAAATCTCGGACACAGCTTTTAATTGAGTATTTTCAATTGAAAATACAATCTCTTACCTTTAAAATCAGGTTTAGTTCCTTTTCCGTCCTTGTTCGGTTTTACCTCTGAGTTGTTAGGTGTACCTTTTGAGTTCTCAAGGTAAGCTGAGCTTGCTCCTTTCTTGGAGGGATGAGGATCACAGAGTTTTGCATTAATTTTATAAAGCTCAAGGGCTTTAATAGCTGCTGCATTGTTATCCATACGAAGAAAAGTTGGACAGGAAGCACAAAACTCATTCGTGCAGGCCTCATTTCCACAGCCCTCGGTTAACTGGTGGTAGTAGCGTTCTATTAGATGCTTTGCAGCTGCTCGCTTCCTGTATGTACCAGACATTCAAAACAATAAGCACAGTGATTAGTATTGCTCAAAAACAAAGCCCAACAGATAAGACAAAAGTTAACTAAGCAATAAAGCAATAAACTAAATATTTAGATGGAGAAACTAGAAATCCACCATAACCCCCAAGTGTTAACTGGTGAAATAATACTTTCTAAGAAACCGTGATAAAATGTCATCTTATAAAAATTATCATTTTAATATAGTATGCTTTTCTTTGGTTTAAAAGATAAGCTTAATTTGATGTTGTATGATCCTTAAACTGTTGAGTACAACTAAAAACAAAAAATTGCACTGTGTTATGCCAGTTTTCCTTTTCATTACATGAACTAAATAATTAATTCTAATAACTTTCAAATAGTTCATTTGCAGTTAATACCAAATTTCTATCTAGAGTTTATGAAAAAGATTCTCAATTAATAATCATGAGAGATTAAAAGTAAACGATCTAGATATCGTATTACACCAAGGGAAAGCAGCATCATTGCAGATAATCTTGAGCCCAGACTTGCCACTAACCCTCTTCATTAAATCCTTGTCATAGGAAAGATGAAGGTTTTAACTTCCATTAGGGCAAAATCATATTCATCTTACTTTATAAGCTTTAAACATGTAGATTAACATTTGATCATCAATTTTTCAGGCAAGGTGATCAATAAAAGTTAATTTAATTATGTCATCAACCGAGAAGTTGTTTTACATAATCTATATAAGTTGATTTTAAAATTCTTTCTATTCTATTTAAGTAGAATCACATACTTAGTCCACAGAAAATGATCCCTTTGGACTTTAATTTACAAGCATGGGAGCTCCCAGTAGGAAGAACCTACCTACTTTCACTCTCAAAACTTCATGCTATTATTTTGTTAATGGATAGAGTAAATGGACAAGAGCACTAGAGGTGAACAAGCAAATAGGAATCTGATAAGTCTTAGGACAATGACTTCAAACAACATAGGCAGATGGCACAAAATTGTATTTCAACACTACCAACCAATTCAGAAGCTTTAATTAGGACTGTTTCCTATACATTTCCCATTAATAGTGTGCAAACAGAACGACCCACAGGACAAGTCTGATGCACTGAATTTGATCCCTGGATCTCACTTGGTGAAAGGAGAAAACCAATTCCCAAAAATTGTCTTCTGATCTCTAAAAATACACCATAGCATATACCCAGCCACATACATCCATACAATATAAATAAGTTTAAAAAATGTAAAATGTATCATAAGAGTTAGAGATCCTACTTAAGGGAAAAAGAGGTTAATTAATGAAGACATTATTTCCTATATCTAGTGGAAAATCAGCATGCCTAGTAACAGTTATCTGCTTCAAACCTGACAGAGTTCACCAAATGAAATCATGACCCAGAGCCTTCCTGCTATATTCCTAAGAAAACCAGTGACCAAATTATAAATGTAGGAAGAACCTGTGCTTCAAAATATTTCTAATTTGACCTTAAATAATTTTAATTTCTTACATTATTCTTAGCATTTTTAATGGTCATTGGTGGTATAAATGCTGGCATCAATCAATTTAGTTTACTTCTGTATCTTGTTTAGATTTATTATTCATGTTCCTTTTCTGGCTAAGATTAGGGGAAAACACCCTATGTATTCCTGGCGGAAATACAAATTGGCACAGCCAGTAGGAAAATTTAATACAAAGGGTCCAAAAATAAGAAATAAAAAATCTATCCCATAATCCAGGCATACTACTTCCAATTTAAGTATCTAAAGTAATCTATCACATAGATCAAAAAGATATTTAACATGTATTTACTGAGGCACTGCTCACAGTAGCCAAGATGTACGTAGTATCATCCTAAAGTCATCAATTGAAGAACAAATCAGCAAAATGTGGTATGTATTCAATAAGAACTAATTATTTCATTTGCAGAAAAATAGATAGACCAAAGACTATGTTAAGACAAATAAGGTACACTCAAAAAGACAATTATATTTTTATTTGAAATCTATACATTAAAAATCCTACCTATATACATAGGCATATATAATTATTTTGTTCTTTCCTCACATAACATGAAATAAGACAAAATCATTTATATTATATTTAGCAAAGAGAGACTAAAGGAATAGGGAGCAACGTGGTATCAGACCTCCTGTTTTGGCCCCTTTTCCTCATTTTCAGGCTTTCCCAGATCCCAAAACAGTACCAACCAATGACTCTCCAGTCTATCCATTTGCACAGATATCCACATAAGCTAATTGCACTCTTCCAACAGGTCTCCCCCATCCAGATCACCCAAGCCCCATGGCTGTCTGCCAGGTGCCAACAACTTCTTGTAAGCAGTATTCATCCCTTGGGAATTCACCAGAACTCCCTCTGATTTTCATCTGGGACTCTACAGCTACCACATGGGACCCAGAGACCCAGAGCCCTGACAAGTGCCTGACTAGCACTATCCTGTTGTCCCTAACCAGCCTTGAAAAACAGGAATTATTGGAAATTTAGTCCAAGCTCTAGTGTAAGCTACTAAAGGTACTAGGATTGTAGTTAATAAGATGAAAGACTGCAAATAGGAGCTGTAGCCTCAAATAAGACTAAGGAAGTTGATGTCACAACCTTGTATAATAAACTAGCCCTCTTCCTGAACAATGTAAACACCTCTGATGAAAGAAAACAAGTGTAACTGGGCAAAAACAAAAGCAAAATCACAACCCAAAATTAAAAACAACACAAGAAAAGAAATGCAAATCCCTTAATAATAGTCCTGAAGAAAATAATCTGGGAAAAATTCCAGACAAAGAATTAACTATGGTCAAAAAAATAAGGACAAAGAGATATGTAAAGTCAATCCAGGAAAACAAATTATGCTGGAAAAGAAAAACTTAGTAAGCCAGTTAAAACTTCAGAGGAATGTCTCACCAACACAATCGTGTCAAAAACAGGCAGTCAACAATGAAAGAAAGAGAAGCTGGGCCACGCAATAAACTTAATAATATATGTAAATGAAAGGAAGATAACAAAGTTTTGTGACTGCATGGAAAAATCTAAACTCCGAATTAAGAGCATAGAAGAAAACCACAGAGAAGGCAGGAAGACTATGTTCAAGAAAGCTGCACAAGAAAATGTCCTACCTTTGAGAGCTGCCCACGCAGGTCCAAGAGAACATCAATAGAAAAAAACAAGAAAATAAATTCTTCCCAATATATTATAGTTTAAAAAATTAAAACAGAGTAAAGGATATTGAAAGATACAAGACAACGTGCAGTGATTCATAAAAGCAGACCCACCAAAATGAGCATCTATTCCACAAAGACCTTAAAGCAAGAAGTGCCTGGATCAGTAGGTCTCAACTTTCTTAATGTGGTGACCTTTTAATACAGATTCTCGTGTTGTGGGGACCCCAACCATAAAATTATTTTTTTGCTACTTGATAACTGTATTTTGCTAATGTTATGGATCATAATATAAATATCTGATATGCAGGATAGTTGATATGTTAACCCTGTGGCAGTCACAACCCCAGGTTGAGAACTGCTGACCTAGATCCTTAATGACCAAAACTGTCCACAGAAAGCATTATACCAGCAAAACTACCCACAAAAATTGAAGGCAAACACAATATGCATCCTTCAATAAATAATTCAATATAAATGGTCTCAACCCACTGACCAAAGACACAAGTTAAAGGAAACCAAAGGCAAAGAAAAAAAAAAAAAAAACAAAAAACAGGTGCATGTTACAATTTTAAACATATAGGCAACTAACACAGGGGCACATAATTTCATAACAAATGCTAGTAGATCTAAAACCACACACTAGTCACAACACAGTAATTGATAGTGGCTAACTTCAATATCCAAGTCTCACCAACTACAGGTCATCTAGACAATAATTAAACAGAAACTTGGAAATTAAATGACATAATAAATCAAATGTACCTAACAGAATATCTGTACAACATCCCATGCATATACTAAAGAATATATATTCTTCTCAGTTCATGGAATTTTCTCCAAAATCAACTACCCATTAAGATACTAAAAGTCTCAACATATATAAGAATACTGTAATGGCATGCTTCATTGTATCTGACCACAATGGAACAGATATTAACAGCAACATATACTACAGAAAGCACAAAAACCAAACAACACTTTATGAACAATTAATGTGATCTAGGAAAAAAGTAAAAAACTATTTAAAAATTCCTGGAAGTGAATAAAAATGAAAACAAAAGACCTAATGAAGGCATTACTACAGAGAAAGTTTATAGAGCTTAATGCCTAATTAAAAAGTAGGAAAGAAAAAAAGAAAACAGCTCTTCAAATGGCTGGTCAAAACTGGAGTTGCATAAAAAAGAATGAAACTTGATAACCATCTCTTACTCTGCTGCACAAATGGATCAGGGGCCTTGAAATCCCATATCAAAAGTATTGCATTTTTTCAACCATTCATAAGTTGATAGACATGTAATTTGTTTTTATGCTCTGAGTTTTCGAAGTAAGAGCAGAATGAACATGAATGAGCAGGTAAGTCTAAGAGTAGGACATGGAGTCGTTGGGGTACCAAAGAGTGTACATGTAGCTGGATTGAATGGTAGACCTGTTTTTAGCTATTTGAGAAACATGCACACCAGTTTCCATAGTGATTGTACCAGTTTTCTTTCCTAGAAGTAAATGTTCCCCATTCCTCACATCCATATCAATATTTGTTATCGCCTGCCTGCCTTCCTTCCTTCCTTCTTTTTTTTTTTTTTTTTTTGACATTAGCCATTCTGACTGGGTTGGTGGAATCTTAAAAGTTTTATCATTTTCTTCATTTTTAAGGGTGCTGGGCATTTTAAAAAGTGTCTTTCAACCATTTGTATTCTCTTTATGTACAAATAATAAACATAAACAAGGTTCTGTTGTTCTCAGAATAAGAAGGGTTAAATAGAGTGGAGAAAAGGAGAGCAGGGTCAAGATGGAAAGACAATGAGGAATGGCCAACTATAAAAACCTTTTGAAATAGCCAGATGGAAAAGGAGTCCTACAGAACATTCATAATACACATATATAAAAAGAAGTTTAATAGAATCATTCTATAACCAGTGACAATACCCTAACTGGACAACTCATAATATTAAATAAAAATCCTGAACCAGGAATTGGGTTTTTGGCTATTGGTTAATTAAAAAAACTGTCTTGAGCCTGTGATAGGGTAGAACAAACCTGGGGGGGAAGGAACTAAACTAAATGCTGGGAGAATGGAGGTGGAGTCAGAGGAGAAGCCAAGTAGGCCCAGCAGGATGGAACTTTACCCAGTAAGCCACAGCTACGTGGTGATACACAGATTAATAGCGATGGGTTATTTAGGATATTAGTTAGCCAAAATTACACTTAAGCTATTGGCCATACACAACTGCAAATAATATAGTTTCTGTGTAATTATTTAGAGTCTGAGCTGCTGGGCAGCCCAGAACAAACAACATATTTTTAAAGCAAGGAATATTGTCAGCTGTTAAGAAAAACAAAATTATGAGTAAATGGATGGAGCTGGAAAAAAATCATTCTGAGTGATATACTTCAAACCCAGAGACACATATGTCACTTATAGTCTCTCATCTATGGATGTTAGATCTTAATCTTCAGATAGGTGTATTTCATTTTGAATACTCACAGAGGCTAAGAAATTACCTTAAGGCTATGAGGGTAAGGGATGATATTCAAGAGAGAGTAAGTAGACTGTATGAAACAGTATTTAAAAATTAAGTTGGAATAATGGAACCAGAAAATGTTAAGCTGAGGTAGGAGATAAGTGAGCAGGGTCAGGGAGGGACTTTTGGAGAGAGGTAACTTAACACTAAAGACCTTCCAAGTTATGTGATGATGTCCTACTATAGACATCCTAAAATATATACACAAATACATAAAAAGTTTAAATGAATAACCCCAACACCTCTCTGCCTGGGACCCACACCAAGTAGTTTCTACATCAGAACAGTCAGTAGATCCCACACAAAAAGCCTCAGAAACTCTAGGTAGGCCAAACCCAATTTCCTCCTGCCTGCCATTTGCCATACTTACCACCCCTAAGGCATTACTTGACATGGTCTGACCAGAAGTGTCAATGACATGAGACAGTTTAGACACCCCATTCAAAAGCCAAAACAGCTGCCCCAAGATTAAATGTCAAATACTATTCCGTCAGTCCACAACCTGGTAAGTGATGGTAATATCAAACAAGGAACAAAACCACACAACAAAAGGAAGACTAGCTGTCCATGACTATCAAAGACCTAATTCCAGAAGCCTTGGTCCAACTGCAAAAATACAAGTATAAATAAATAAAGTGATGTTTCCTCTAGAAATGAGCACCTGCAGCATACTGTTCTCTGAGAAAAGAAACATAGAAGGTACAAAGAAAAATGGCTTCTCTAGTAAAGCAAACTGAACAAGTTATAAGGAGCAAGCTAGTAAGGAGCACTCCTCTATGGCCTCTGCATAAGGTTGCATCTCCAGGTTCCTGCTCTTCTTAAGATTGTGCTTTAACTACTCTCATTGGGGAACTGTTGTTAAATGGAAGCTTGAGTGGAATTAACCCTTTCCTTCTCAAATTGCTTTTGGTTGCAGTGTTTACTAGAGAAGCCAAGACCACCAACCAAGGGGTACACAAAGCACAACAGAACAGGTGCTCTCAAATCAATCCCCAATTAAGAAAATGGTCTGCTGGTTTACCCACAGCCCAATCTTAGGATCACATTTCTTCAACTAAGGTGCTCTTCTTAGATGACTACACCTTTGCCAAGCTGACATTAAACTAGCCAGCATACCTCCAGAACTCAGAGAAGCTTTGCTCTGTAAGAGATGTCAATTAAGAGAGATTCCCTCAACCGCCAAACTGGTAAGCATGACATAAAGTAAAACTGTAGAAAGATCAGTCCTAAATCAGATATTCATCTAACCCCAAAACTCAGAGATCTTTTTGGAAGAGGGATTGGAAAGATGGTCAGAGTCATAGGTAGCAGACAACTTCAAAAAAAACTGTGTTTTCCCAAGACACAACAGAGTAAATACACATATGAGCTTACAGCCAGCCCAAATCCCAGGATAGAGGGCAGAGAGTTAGAGATGTAATGCCACCACCAGCTGAGGACCCAACAGTCTGCCTACAAACTAGAACAAGCACCAATCCCAGGACTAGCTAGGCAACACAAAACTGGATTCAATGAGGAATGAAGGTGGGAAAAAAAGTAATCTTAAAGACAGTTGAAAAGGAGTGGGAGAGCTAGGAAAAGTTGAAGGTGATTGACTATATTCAATTATACATTGGATGAAAACCTCGAAGAATTTTTTAAGGAAACAAGCAAGCTGTAAAGTAAACAAATTTAAATAAAGTTTAAATAAATATCCCAGTAACAGGGGTGGGTTACATCTTTGTAGTTAGCCACTGAGATCCCATAGATTATGCTTTTCCAACATTTCAGGTAATTTATCGCCAATGTTCTTTACTAATCCCATAACTAACGGTACTTACACATACTTCAGTCAGTCAGTAAAGCAAAATGAAGCTAAACTCACTTGGTAACTTAATCCCTGCTACTGGGTAGCATCTGTAGTACTTGACAGTGCTATGCAGGCTACCAAAGGAGAAAGTAATTGTCATCAGTCATACCCAGTTCTGAACACCAAGAGCTACAGTAACAACTAGCTTGGCAAGACAAGCTACCTGTTGCAATAGTGGCACAAATGTCCTGAGATCATCAACCACTTTCTGATTGGCTTCAAGGTCTGCAACGTGAGATGAAACCTATACCTAGCCTTGTACTAAGACTGACAATCCGTGGCTATACAGGTCATAGGTACTGGTCAGAACCTACTACTATTCTATCAAATGGCTACAGTACTAAAACTCACTCCTATTAACTTATCATTGATCACTCCATCTGTCAACCCTCATAAGACCAGCTTTGTTCTTCAGTAAATGGTGATTAAAACAACTGTAGAGAATGAGCTGTGAAATGTCATATGGCCCATAAATATAAACCCTCCCAAGCCTCAAGGGGTCATTATAAAAGGAGGAGATGGAAAGACCATAAGTACAAGGAATCTGTTTTCTGAAGACAACTGGCCAGGTAAGTATTTAAACTCAAAGCATGCACTCACTAGGCCTATGTGAGCTCAAGCTAGACAAAAAAAAAACCCTGGCCTAGAAAACAGGTGAGCATGAAGTCTCAACCCTAGCTGAGGTGCTATCGCAACTGACAGCTGTTGGAAATAATTATCTTTAAGAGTAACCATGCCCTAATGGAAGGCCACAGATACAAGATTATATGGACAGTAGAAATTATACTTGATGGGTTAACAAAAACTAAAGGTCACATATAGTGAGGGGACGGAGAGGGATCAAACTGGAAGATTTATGGCAGAGATGAATATCATCAAGATATATTTTGAAAAGATGTCAAATAACTAATAATACTCCTCCCCACAAAAGTCCCAAAGCCATATGGTAAAGAAGGAAGACTATAAATAAACCATGTGCCTATACAGAGATGTCACGATACAACACAATCTTCTGTTTCTCAGGCTTCTGAAACCTCTGGAACTCTGTCATGGCTCCTTAACTCTGGATCTTACATAAATATATGCACATACATATATGTGTGCACATACATGTCATGTTTAATTTGATATTTGTAGACTGGACTAAATTAATCTATGTTTGCTTCAGCCTTAAATATCAAAGCAGGAATAGCTGGCACATTGTTATCACCAAAACCTTTTGAATTTGGTGTTCATAAGTTCTAACAATGTGAAAAACACAAATTTGTGCACCTGTTTTGACATAAAATAAAAAATAAAATTAAGAAAAGATTACATAGGTGCATTACAAACTAGAGATTCCAGAAGAGAGGTCAAGTCTAAGAGTCTCCAGAGAAAGCTGAGTGGTAAGAATGAATTCTGGAGACTGCAAATCCACAGCTATCCTAGGCTAGCTTCAGCCCTTCACGGTCCACTTCTGCACATTACTTAACATCTTAGTAACTATGCCTAACTTCCACCAAACTAAAAGTTAATGTCATAAGACAGCACCTGAAACAGAACAGAATGGTCCCTATTTGGCTGCAACCACTTTTGTGATATTTCCATTAATGTGTTTGAAAAGTGCCAGATTTACATGAAATACATATGTATGTAACAACTATTAGTGAGAAATGAGGCCATGAGGGCAAGTGTGTATGGAATCATTTAGAGAGAGGAAAGTAGGAAATGACATATTAATTATACTATGATCTCAAAAAATAAAATTAAATGAAAAAGAAATAGAATTCATATTTGAAGAATAATCTCAAAACCTTGCTCAAAAAAATGAAAAATAAACAAATAGGGAAAGTAATTTAGCTACCATGCCTTATTTTCTCAAGTATTGACACAACACTATCTATAAAATTCATACTTTTTTTAATTTCGAATGAAGCTTTTTACAATCAAAGAAATACACAGCATGAAGTAACAATACTGAACTTGAATTCTAATACCTGTAGAAATTTTTTGTTCCTTGGTTTTGTTTGCTTTTTCTTGTTTTGGAGTAGAATGTGGTAAACATTTAGATGTACCCAATATACACTATCTACAAAGTTTGTGTGATATTACATTGTGCTAAAAGTAAAACAAAAGCCACACCCATATTTCATGGAAATGTTACCCAGACAAGTTAGAACCTGCTATGTAGAGTGGCCTGAAACTTCACATTTTTTATTTTCTATGTGGTGACTTCTACTTGGCTCTACAATAAACCACCTTACCCCTTTTATAGTGACTTTAACTGTTTTGTGCTGACAGTGCTAATTAATCTTCATGATAACCCAAACAAAAGACTAGTTAGAGAACACACAGAAGACCCTGAAGGAAAAGGGTCTGCTTTTCAGACATTAACTTGAAAGAGTATCTTTTTATTTTCAATAATTTCTCTAGAATTAAATTGTACTAACAGCAAATAAACTCTATGAGCTAAAGGTAAACTATCTTCACTAATGTTCCCTAAAATCTTTTGATGGGAAGAAAAAAATGAATGAATAAAATTCACAATCCACATGAAGACTAAAAGTCTTTCCCTAGATAAACCTCCAAGAGTGTAACCAAGTATGTATGTGTATGTGTGTGTGTGTATATATATATATATATATCTTACTTTCTGAGAAGACTTAGCCAAATAGTTTATTTATTCAGCCAGTCATTCCTAATATAAACTAAGAACATAGTTCCTCTTATCAAATGAGAAGGTATAGCTTTTGTGTTTGATAAACCTGACAAAAAGGACAGATTATGACTAACCTCTCTTCCATAACCAGTGCTTTATACCACCTGCTCACATCAACTTCCATGTTGGGATCTATGATCTACTTTCAATCATGCTTCCTTCCTATCTTCCATCATCTTACCTCTGCATTCCACTAATCCTGCACCTAAGCAGCAGAGATGTGTACGTTTGCTGGTAGGAATTCTTCCTCCTGAGAACATCCTAGTCCTTCATTACCATAGCTCACATCCCAATCTTCTATATGTCTGTATCCCTACAGTGACCACTGCACTTCTCCACATTAACTCCACTTATTCATCAAACAGTAGTGAGCACATGACCCTATAGCTAAACTACAAAATCATATCTTCTAAACTACAAACTCACAGACTCAATATGGCTTAACTTCTCTTTAACAAATGCAATAACAATTGCTTACTTTTTCTTCAGTTGGTGTTTTTCTAGTTATTTGACTTAAAAAAAAGTCAGACAACGTAAATTTCTTCTCCATGTTAGAAGGCTAATCCTTGGTTAAAGGGCCTACCGAACCAAGAGTATTATCTTTAAAACAGAACCACCTATGATTAAAGAGAATTCTTTTACTTTAAAAAATATTTGAAATATTAATTGGTGCATACTTACATACTTGGAAACGTGCCTATGTTAAATATCACACAGAAACTAAAAACATCCAACCTTATAACCAGAGTTCATTCTGATTAAAAGGATCAGCGCTCGTGCGCTCTCTCTCTCTCTCAGAAAAAAAAAAATCCCTGAGAAAAACATTCATGGATCATGGAGCACAAAGCAAAGAGACTTGCCAAATGGCAAATATTAAAGATGTTAAGACAGTATTTCCCATACTCACAGAAGCTAAGAGCTAAGAATATATGACAGAGTAATACATTGATACCACAATAATCTTTCCATGTTTTTAGACATTAAAAACTTTGCATACATTTAATGATTTCTATACTTTCACACAGTAAACATTTACTGACTACTTACTACATTCTTCATTAGGTATTCAGGTAGCTGTAGTTGTGAACCTAATATAGTCTAGTGTGACCTAAAAGGGTCTCAATTGAGGGCTTGCCTACATCAGCTGGCCCATGGGTGTGCACCTGCCAAGATTTGTTTTGACTGACCGAAGAAGGCCCTGACTATTGTGGGCAAGGTCATTCCCTGGGCAAGTTGTCTTGGACTGCATAAAGAAGTGGGTATGCTAAGCTTGGGTCTGCACGCTGAGTCAACAAGCAGCATTATTTCATACTTCCACATTCTTTCAATGGTGACCTAAAACTTGAAAGTTGAAAAATCCTTTGGTCCTCTAAGATGCTGTTGGTCAGAGTATAAAATGCCAACAGCCATGTTCTGGTGAGAGCTTTAAAAAAAATTGTGTTATTAAATCTTAAAAAGATAAATAGATATAACTGAAAAGATGAGACATAATCATAATTAGACAAAGTAACCCAGAAAGGACATCTCTGACAAGACATCATCTAAGAATTCTGAAGTAAAGAAGAAAAAGATGTGAGGAACCCAGGAGAAAGGATACTAGACTTAAGAAGACAAAAGTTGTAGGGTAAGAACATGAAGTACAGGGTATCTAAATTAAAGAAGCCAGTTCATACAAGGCCATATCATTTTCTGGGTATAGTTTATGAAATGGGAAGTGTTTGAAAAGTTTTAAGTATAGAAAAGATGGTTTAACATCAGTACCAAAAAAGCCCATTTATAGTTTCTAGGACAAAAGTACTAAGAAACAATGAAATGCCTTCTCAAACCAAGATGGCAATGGCGCTATAAATGCTTTTTTAAGTGGCCAAATTGAATTTTGAAGATAAGTCCAGCAGGACTCACAAAGGATTCCAACATGAGACACAGACAAGAAAGATGCATTCCAAAATTTGGTTAATGGACATGGGAAAAAACTACTGAATAAAATTCAAAGGTCTATAAAAGAAAATTTGAGGAAATTAAGAGTATACAAGTAACAGCCTTACTTTGGATTAATCAATTTCCATGTGTGCACACATGTGCAGACATGTGTACCTAGGCGTGTGCATTTAGCAACCAGGAATCAATTCCAGACATCATCTTCAATTGCTCCAGACCTAACTTTTTGAGACGGGGTCTCTCAGTAAACCTAAAATTCACTGAACCATCTAGACTGAAGAAACAATGAGTTTCAACTATAATTCTATTTCTGCCCCTCCCCCAAGAGTGGGTAAGATGACCACACCACACTTTTTACATAGGTTCTGGGAATCGGATCAATGTACTTGTAAAGCAGCTATTATACCAAACAAACAGACTCCTTAGCGTGTTTTGGCTACTTTCTTTTATTGGTGCTGTTATTTAAAGCCAGAGTTTCATGTAGTCTAGACTGAGACTTACTATATGAGTAAAGCTAGCCCTACACAACCGCCCAAGTACTGGGATTCTAGGAGTGAGCCAAAATGCCCAGGAAAATATCAAGATTCTTAAAAACCCTAAATGCACAAGCTTCTAACATGAAGCTTTCATAAAATCTACCTTCTGGTTTTCCATTCTGTTCTATTAAACTGATAGGCTAAAAAAAAAATTTCTACCCCATTATGTCACCAATAAAGTGACATCAGTGTCAATGTGCATGTTATAATCCCATATAAGAATTTCAAAATTACTTCCATTAAAATTAAAGAATTTTAGTATCTATTTACTTCAAACAAGTATTCCTTTATCTTAACCATATACCTATGATTATGAAAATTTATCAATCTGTTAAGTTTTCATTTATGAAATAATTTTGATATATGAAAACAGAGATGTCTTTCCAAAATTTTTATTTTTATTTACAAGTAAGAACTGCATATATTCATCTCACATACAAAGCATCTTTGCAAAGATACTTAAGAGTTCACCTTTAGTGATACTCAAGAACGCATATATTAACAAGTCACACGCTGTACAATAGGTTTCTGAACTAAATTCTATCCATTTTCCATTTTGTATTCTGTGATCACCATCTAGTCTATCACAAGTAACATTTTTAAGAATGTCAATGTTTTTAGTTTACACACATGAGATCATGCAGCACTTGTTTTTCTGCGCTTGACTTATTTCATTAAATGTGAACCACTATTTCCACCCATGTTTTCAGACATAGGATTTCAGACAACTTTTAATGGTTAAAAATTACATTATCATATATTCCAAATTTTATTTATTTACCTACTGACAAACATTAGTCTATTTCTGTATTCTGATTGCAATCAACATGAAAATGTAGGTATCTCTTTCAACACACGAGTTTAATTTCCTTTAGCTATATATTCCTATAATGTAACTGCTAGGTCATGACAATTCTTTTAAATTTTTGAGGAAACTATTATTTTTTATTATTGATCTAATTTACATTTCCTCCAACTGTGTGCTAGATTTCTGTTTGCCATCATGAACATTCGTATTTTGATAATGACCATCCTAGATATGAGGTGTTATCTCACTGTTGCTTCATCTTGATTTTCTAGTTGATTACAGCGATGATAAATTTTCTCTCACGAATCTGATGTCATGTGTAGTGGCACACACCTTTTATCCCAGCACTCAGGAGGCAGAGGCAGGAAGTATGAAGCCAGCCTGGTCTACAGAGCAAGTTCCAGGACACCTATGGCTACAAGGAAAAAACCTATCTGGAACAACAAAAAGTAAAATCATTAGATTTTTTTTCTCCTCAGAATAATCAGAAAGAGAACAAGGAAAAGTATATGTCAGAGTTTGTAGAGAGTAGAGGGAAGGGAGAAATATAATTATAAACCTCAGAATATTTTTAAAAAGTAAAAGGCAATTTTCTTTTTTCATTTAGACACTCTGCCATTTAGACTCTTTTTTTTCCCATGTGTGGGCTATTTGGACTCCTTTTTTTTTTTTCCCATGTGTGGGCTATAGTAGAGCCTCACAGGAATGTAGTCCAATTCTACATCTCTAATTAGCATAGAGTTTACCAATTAGACTAGCCCCAGGGATCCTCCTGAGTCTTCCCTCTGCACTAGAATTTTATGTGTATACTACCATACCCTGCACTTTTATGTTGTTACTACATTATCAAATCAGGTCCTTAGGCTTGTTACCTACCTGTATCACTTCTTCAGAAGCAACTATTTAAGTCCGCTGCCCACTTCTGCAATCAATTATCCAACTTAAATAACTCATGTATTAACTCCTCAAATGGAAATGCTTCTTTCATTTCAAGGCGTTTATCTATTAATTACATCTTTTCATTTGCAGTTAGCTTTTAAGTTTGGTATAATCCCATTAGGCTGTTTTTTGTTGTCATGTCTTTTAAAAAGTTCACAAACACAAATATTAACAAGTTTTTTTCTATCTTCTTAAAGTAGCTGACAGTTGTAAAGGCTATTAACTAAGTACATAATCATTCTTCTGTTGATGCATACCCAACTTTCTCAGCTCAATAGGTATTGAACGTATTGTTCTTTTCTTCTGCAAGAATGGTCAGTGCTCTCAACAGCGGAGCCAGCTCTGCAGACTCAAGAATCCTTGACTTAAGAGAGTAAGGCAATGTGGTACCTGTAGTGAGAAAGACTTGGCTTTTGTTTTTCATTGTTTTTGTTGTTTCTCTTTTGGTTTTCTGAACAGAGTTTCTCTATGTAGCTCAGCCTGTCCTGGACCTCACTCTGTAGACCGGCTGGCTTACAACAAGATATCCACCTGCCAATGCCTCCTGGGTGCTGAGATTAACCGGCAAAAGTAAACACACTAAACTATGGTGAATAATGTTTATGTGTTGTTTAATTCATTTTGCTATTGTCTTTCGTAAGAACTCTAATTATTATCCGATAGTAGTAGAGTTTCTCTTTTGTTTTCATATCAGAGCAATGATTGGCTCATAAAAATAGTCTGGAAATCTTCAAAAGTTTTGACTGAGCTTGGAAAATATTATTATTAGTTCCTTAAATGTTTAGTGCATTCCAGTAATCAAGACATTAGGTCTGGGCTTTATCTGGCAAGAGATTTAATTACTGCTTTAGAATCTTGTGACAACAAAATTTCTCAATCATGCCCATGAATAAAAGAATGTAAATGCAAAATGCTCTAATGCAGTAAGTAGTCTGCATACAACACTAGCAATAGTCTGTCCTATCCTGCTACTATTCAAGCTACAGTATTACTCATTAAAGACTACTAGAAAAGTCTCTGAAAACTGCAAGCATTATATGAGGTTTCTAAACTCAACTAGCCATTCAATGCATGGAACTTTCAATGTTTAGTCTGCTTCATTACCCCATAACCTTCTTCACTTTTTACGTTTTTAGTATACTCAATCCCAACTCAATTATGTTAATTAGTGTTCCACAAACCAACATTAAATTTTTTTTTTATAAAAAGGCACATCACTTCCTTCTCCTCCCAGCATTCTCTTCTGTTTACTCCACCCACCTATGTTCTAACCAATAAAATGGGCCAAGCCAGTTTCTTTATTAGCCAATGACCTTCCTCCATCAGGTGGTGATGGCACATGCCTTTAATCCCAGCACTTGGTAGGCAGAGGCAGGTCAATCTCTGATCTTGAGGCCAGCCTGGTCTAGAAAGAGTAAAGGCAGGGCTACACAGGAAAACCCTGTCTCAACAAAAAAAAAAAAAAAAAAAAAAATCTTCAGTTTCTGCCATACTGGCAGCTATCTAGGTATACAAAATAAACTTGTTTGCTTTTTAAGAGTAAAAGCAACAACAACTAAAAAAAGCTACTCGGTTACTAAACTATAATAAATTAAATCACATCCCTTAGGATGACTATTACTCCCCAAAGAAATTTTAATACACCAGCCAAGTTGTAGAAAAACCATAATGCTTTTATTATAGGTAATATAAACAAAATGGTATAGCTTCTGTTTAAAACAATATGGCATAGTCTCAAGATATTAAACATAATTACCATGATACAATAATTATACTTCCTATTTAGACCCAAAAGAATTTTGGACAAGGTTTCAAAGAACAGGTCCATGCTTATAGCAGCATTATTCCCAACTGCTAACACAGAAATACCCCATTAACAGATGAACAGATAGATGGGCCAAATAAAGCATATACAAGCAAGTGAAATTACTCAGTCTAAAAAAAAAAATAGAAAGAAAGAAAGTTCTAGCATATGATACAAAGAAATGAACTTTGAGGATGCTGTGTTTAGTAAAATAAGCCAATTATTAAAGAAAAAAGCTGTTGTGACTGCACTTATTTAAGGTAGTTAGAAGAACCACAATCTAGACAAAAAGCAGAATCGTAGTTGCTAGTCAGTAGGAATTAGGAATAACGAGTCACTATTTAATACATACAAAGTTTCAGCATGTAAGATACAAACATTCTGATGATAAATGCTCAAAAATCCACCCTAGCACTGAAATGCATAGTTTTAAATGGTAAATAGTAAATTTTCCACATTTTATAATTGTTTTAAAGTTATCATAGAAGTTATATGGTCACATAAATTTAAAATATATATGCCATAGTCATTTTCGTGAAGATCACAATGTACATAAGCATTTAAAATGATGTAATCTGCTTTCAGTAAAGAAAATCTTGACTTTTTCAACAACATTCTTAAATACAGCTCCCTCTAATTTCAGAATGTGTACCATGCATTTGTGCAGGTACACGTGTGGAAAGGCATATGCAGAAGTCAGTGTCTCCATCAACTGTTCTTTATTTACTAAGGCACTCATTTCTGCCCACCTACCAGCCACCTTCCCCCTACTCCAGTCTTCCTACTTGCCACTGTAACAGTCTCCTGCCTAATCCCCTGTAATGATGATTCTTTCTCCAGTTTTCATTCCTCACCATCAGATTTTGAAAAAGTCTCAGTTCCTCACTTTTCCCTGTACTCAAAGTGTCCTGTTTCAGAACCTTGCCCATGACTCTACCTAAAAACCAGTCAAACTTCCAGCTGCTTAATTCCTAGTAACATTTCAAGTTACACTTGGTTTTACCTGGCTATGCTAATTTTCCTACTATCTCCACTAGACTTCTATTGCATAGCTTGGTATTCCTCTGTATTCTCACTATAGCCCAACTACAGTTCTACTTAAATAATTAAAAATATTTGTTTGTGCTCTTTCAAAGAGTAGGAACTAATTCTCACGCATCTTTATATCCAAAACACAGGACCTCATGACTTAGAGTAAACAGAAGTCACATCTACACAGTCGTATTTTCATTAGTTATATATTAGACAATAGCAGGTACCAACAAGGCCAAACCTATCTGTTGTCATTTCCCTGTTTACCCATACCTGCTCAGGGCAAAAAAGCACAAGAATTCAGAATCACGTACACAATTATCTACTTACCATCAGACATCTAATGATTTGCAGATCATGGAAGCATTTGGTAAGGGGAGAAACAGATATTTTCCAATCTCTGGTTATAATTTTCAGTTTTTTCTTCTTATTTAAATTTTATTGATTTTTTTTAAGCCTAGAAGGCATTTTCCAATAAAGCAATGTAGGGCAACTTAAAACACACATAGCCTGAACCAAGTTATACTTACATTCGGTTAGCTTCAATGTCCTCAGACTGGGATTCTCCTGGTGATCTGTAAATGTAATTAAAGACAAAGGTTAGTGAATTCCAAAAAGGTACAGAAATGTAACTAGGGAAGATAAATTTGAAAGCAATATTTAAGTTCTAATGAAAGGGTATTTTAAAATGAGAAAAAGAAATTAGAATCATTATGCTCAGATATCAAATCAGTATAAACTATAATAATTTACAAAGTCAAACAGTATGAAAAACAAAACAGTAACTTTCTATCAAGATGGGCTGCCTGCATTAGCAAATTGGTATTCATAGTCTTGAAATTAAATGAAGTGTTAACAAACTGTAACCTGGCAAACACGCCAAGGTGTGGAATGATCACCTGATTTTGTAGATATGTTTTACTGAGATAGTTGCATGTACTGAAACACTGTCTATGTATATTGACCAGTTTTCCCTCAAAACCTAAAATATTCACAGGTCCCTTAAAAAATATCTGCCAGCTTCTGCTCTAGACAATTCGAACTATGATATTATAGTGTATGTAAATTTTAAGATAGTTAAATGCTATGTACCATTCTAATCATGATTACTGTGGTTCAATAAGGAAATTAGCTTTCCCTAAGAAACATTTAAATATCATCAGCATGTATGCGGAGCATTATATTTGCCTGATAATTGTAAGCTATTTTCAGCTTTAAGAGTTGCTGGCTATTTTCTTTATTTTTAATATATTAGCTATTATAGGAAATACATACATCTAAAGCATCAAGAAGCACCCCATTTTTATTGGATTGGAGCAGGAGGCACATGGTTAAGGGACAATTCTAGAGCTGGGCACAGCAGCACTTTCCTGTACCTCCTGTCCTCAGAGGCTAAGTCGGGATCATCCTTACTTTGAGGCCAGCCTAAACTAAACAGTGAGACGCTGCATCACAAAAGTCAATTAACTTTTTAAAAAGTTTGTTACTATGTTAATTTTTATAAATCATTAATGTGATAGGCAATGTCCCCTTTTTTTCTTTCTTTTCTTGGGGGGAAAGGTGAGGGAGGGTATCACTGAGCAGCTCTGGCAGTCCTGGAATTTGCTTTGTAGACCAGGTTGGCCTTGAACTCACAGAGATCTACCTGCTTCTGCCTCCTTCGGAATGCTGGGATTAAAGGCTTGCCAACACCTACCAGTATGAGAGTCAATGTTCTATGGTGAACTGATTTTAGTACCTATTTCTAACTACCACTACAAATTCCCAAAATGGGTTAGGAAAAAAAAAGATTAAGTTAAATTTCAAATTGGTATACAAATATAACAAGACTGGATTTGTGAATTTATCACTGACTTCAGACTTTCCAGCTTAAACAAACAAAAAAAAGTTTATAAAAAGGCTTATTTTGGCACATGGTTATGGATGCTATTTTTAACAAAGAACCTTAAATCAGGGGCTGGAGAGGTAGTTCATTGATTAAGAGCACTGGCTGCTCCCAGAGAATCAAGGTTTGACTCCAAGCACCCACACAGTTGCTCATAACCATCTGTAAGTCCAGTCCCAGGTCTGATGCCCTCTTCTGGCCTCTGTGGGCACCAGGCATACATGTGGTACACTTGCATACCTGTAAGCAAAACACTTACACACATAAAATAAATTTAAAATTAAAAAAGAATTTTAAAATTTAATATATTACTTTTAGTGTCAAAAATTCACTTCTTTGCTAGACCTTCAAAATAACACTGCAATTCATTTAGATTCCAAGTCAGTAAATACACACAGAGAGAAAGAGAGAAAAAAAGGCACGTTTGATTAAAACAAATCCCAAAGCTCAAATACTTTAGATTTTCTTAGCAGTGCATTTATAGTTTCTGTTTAACACGAAATTACATACGAACTGAAACTGGAACTTGGATGTGATAACAAATGCAACACCTCTCCACCCTCTCTCCAGGGGAATAAGCACAGCATCTGGCTATCCCAAGACTGTTCCGAAACTTACATCCTATACAAAACGGCTAGAAGAGCTAAAACAAGATGATTACCCATACAGACTAGCTAACTCATTTTTTAGTGTGCCCCTCCAACATCTGACATTACAGTGTGAGGTAAAGCTCACTTGCAAAATAAAATAAAAAATAAACATGTTAGAAATGAGAAAGGCAAATTAGAATTTGTTAATCAGCTAGGAAGCAAAATGTTTGAAATGAAATGGGGAAAGCGAAATTTTTTTTAAAAAGGTTAGGAAATGATGAGGAGGAAAAAAAATACAGGAAAAATGTAAGACATTAGGGAAAAAACATGCCTCAGGAGAACTATTGCAAACTTTCAAGATCCTAAAATAGTCTATAGAACAAACATATCTTCAAACAGCCAACTATAGCTATTTTCTCAACTTCTGTTCCCTAAACAAAATATGTAAACACCAGTATCACAATGCCAAAAAGTGTATACACACACACACACACACACACTAGATCTCTATTTAATGTCTACATATATCAGAGTGAGCCATTAAACACCAGTAAGCCAAACTAATAATTTAAGACAACCTAACTGAAAGAATAGAGTTAAAAAGGATTCAAAGATTATTATCCTAAAATTATTCTCAGGACTCTAGACACAGCACAGGCTGCTTTCATTCAAACTGCAGTTTTATTTCAATCAAAATAAAAGTAAATATACACAACAGAAAGATGTTATTACTAACTGTGTACATCTGAATAATGTCTACTTTCAGACTACTTCAACAGTATTCTAAGTAAATTACTAAAATATACCCTAAAACTAGAATTAACTCTCAAGTACCTACTAACAGTCCCAAAGCTGTACTTTGGTTCTTAAGGAGCTTATTGTTCCTTTACTAGCAACACATTACAAATAAGAATACAGTTTAACAAATTCAAAATTTAAAATGAACCAAACTTTAAAAAAAACAGAAACTAACCCAAGTTATCCTAAAGTTTGCCAGAAAAATAAATAAAAATAAATGAAATTGGTAAACTGAAACATACCTAATAACACTGAAGAAGACAGTCTTAAAAGTATCAACCTAAACGACAAAAAGGGATGACAACGCACCCAAGTAACCTCAGCAATGCAGCGTGAACTAGCAAATACACCCTTCTAAGGATATAGAGCTGCACCTTTAACTCCACTGCAGACTAACTTTACTAAAGGTGCAACACTTCTAGAGAGGCATGTAAACTTCTACAACAGAGGTACACTTACAAACACTAATCAAGGCATTTTCCGTATATTTCCTAAAACGTCTACAGTGCAATCTTCACACATTTGAGAAACATTTTCTATATAAAAAACAGGTCTTTGGTGACTACTTATCTTCATGAATGAAAGGACAGGTAAGAAATTCACTCTAATAAGTATCTTCAAAAGGATCTTAAATGGAGAAATAGCTCAATTCTTAGGTCCTCTATCTTAGCAATATCCCTGCCTCCTATGCATTGCTTTCATTTATACAGCACATATTCACTTTACAATGACAGCCTGTAAAGACTGTAGAATAACATTCAAAGTTACCTTTTACAAGCTGTGGCCATTCGGGGACATCAGGGTGGTAACAGCTCTGAGTCACTGATTAAAAACAGGTTGTCACACCAGTCTAGTTGCTAACGTGATCTGAACGGAGGCTTAATAATTCTAACAAATTAAACAGACCTTTAGTTAGAACACTAGCATAAACCCAGTTCACTGTTCAAATCATAATCTTCAAAGCTTAAAATCAGTTGTCAACATAAAATTTATTAGAAGAATAATTATCATAGGAAAACCTTTATGGACTATTTTCCAGTATATTGTTTTCTTAAATGATCTCTTCACTTGAGAAAATGAGGTACGTTCTCAACCCAAAACCCAGAAAATTTTAAATCATCTTGTCAGCAAGATTTAGTATTTCAGATTCTGCATTTTCAGATTAGATATGCTTAATCAGTGACGTCTATAGAAACATGCCAAAATCTGAAAAATTCTTAAATCTGAAACACATCTGGTACCAGGCATTTCTGAGAGATAATAATCCTTGCTTTTCAATGTTTATATGGCTTACAAAGTACAGTGATCAACAGTACCCTTAAGTTCCACTGACTTTAGATCTGCGAGATCAAAGCAGACACTTAAGAATAACAATAACCAGCCTTGGAGTAACTACCCAACTTGTCCAAGGTTTCACAAATAATGTTGAAATAAGACTAAAATCAAGATTGACTACCTTTCTACCAATTATTAAAATTTTGCTATGGCTTAGCTTTGCTTTACAGAGTTTTGAGATTTAAATACTTACAAATAAGCAAAGAATTAGAATATGGACTGTGTGGCAATAGTTAAAATGAGACTGATTTAATAACAGGAATCTTAAACTGATAGAGAAACCATCTGCCAGAGGCAAATTCTTGATGAAATAGTTGCACATATACATATTCTGTAGTTATAGTAGATTCATCTAAAATTAACTTTAAAACCCTTGGCTCTATAAGAAAGTGTCCATGCTCAATCCTATAGACTCAATTCTATAAAAATTACACAGCAAAATACAAATGCATACCCTTATTCTCCAAGTACCTTAACTCTAATACAAAGTTTTAAGTAAATCTTTTTGACTCAAATTTCACTGTACTCTTTAACCATGCTGTAAGTCTGCCAAATGCCTTATACTAGCAATATAATATACCAGTACTGGTATATCATTTTATCCAGTTAGTTTTTCCCTCAAGCATCGTCCACTGACTTAACCACACAGAACAAATATGAATAACTAGAAATAAGAAGTCTAAGACTAGTAAGGGGAAAGCCCCTTCATACTAACATTCACAAACTGACAGCACATACAAACAAGGTCGCTAACAGCATGACCCAGAACTCAACTGAAAACAGGAAGGTATTGGAGAATCTCAAAGCAATTATTCAAACATTAATGTTTGAGCTCATATTTTTGCTAGTAGTTCAAAACATTAGGAGATTCCAATAAGAAGGACTTATAATCTCTGTAAGAAATAAATCAATTTCCAAGATTTTCCTATCATCACTATATGTTTCCTAACAAACAGGCATCGCTGGGATAGCAATGGACAGAGGCAACAACATTCTTGAAATAAATGATGTGGTCCACGAGGTAGTTCCTTTATGGTCTCATGATACTAATAGTCTAAGTGGATTGAGGATATCTGAATGAATCTAACTTCTAACTTAAAAACACAAAATTGACAAAAGTTAAAATAAAATGGATTAAAGAACTACACACACTCTGAAGATTAAGTCAAGTACTCTCTTCTTTTTTTATGAAGTGGAGAGCTCATCCCAATACTGGTTCCAATGCCAATCTGAGATCCCTCAGTCTGTGTGATCACTTACTACCTGGGAAACCTTGGGCAAGTTAGATTACCTCTCTAAACTTCAGTTACATTACAGACAGAATTAAGACCATAGCATGCCTTGTATGTAATATGCTTGCAAGTAAGAGATTCTTTACACCCACAGCCTAACATCCAAATCTATTTCCTTGATCTTCTTATCCACATTACTTATGTTCTCATAGTACAGTAATCGCTTATAAATTCTTTCAGCACCCCACTTATATCTCTCAGTCTACCTGGTAGTATACTCAGTACCTAGCATGATCCTTTAAAAATGACAGACGCTCAAATTTATTGAACGCATTTGTCACTATGTTAGCCATGACAATAATTCATGCAATATGAATTTCAAAAAATAAAACAGAGACATACCATATTTCGCCAAACTTCTGAGGAGCTGGTGAATTCTAAAATCAGGCTCTTACAGATTTTTAACCTAAAATATAAAACACCTCACTCAATTCTTTTAACATAAACAACTGGATAGTCTTTCAGAAATAAAAATCACTAATATTCATTATAAAATAAAAGCAAATCCATCTTCAATAATACTTATAAAGATCTAAAATATACTGAAAGACAAATTTCCCTATTCCTGTTACCAATATCAGTATCAGGGCAGCTAAGCAGACGTGATCTGAATATTTTCATCTGGGAAAACATGTTTCTCATTTTCACATACAAAGATTAACGCTCCTCATTTCCTTAGCCTTTTCACAAATAAGCTGAAAATATATGAAAACTGTTCACATACCTCAAATCCCTCCACACACCTATAGTAATTCTGCTTTCAGATAAACTCTATATGCAAAACATCTGCTGTACAAAAACATTGATGCTTATCTACTACCTCCTAGAGGTGCAACTATGGCCAAGTCCTTTGAACTCTCAGTCTCTCAAGAATTAAGCTGTTGAATTAAAGTAAATGTATTCAAAGTATATAGATTCCTTCCTGACACATAACAGGGCCCCATTACACTGTGGCATTACTTATGTAAACCCCTCCATGTCTATAACTCTTTACAAATAAAAACTACAAAAATATCCAACTTATTACAAAGCTTAAAGTAAGCTCTTCAGTAATTTTTAAATTCTTAGTTCAGAGTTCACTTATAACCTATCAGAGGTATTTTTCAGTTTTCAGGTATTCTTATTTGTTTCATCATAATGAGAAAACCAAATCCCAATGACTAAGAAACCCTCCCAATACATAACAGGTTAAAGGAACAAAATAAATATATCTGCATATTATTTATAGGTAGGTAGGAAGGAAGGTAGAGTAGGCAGATGGACGGATGGATGAACGGACAAACTGATTGATAGATTTGAGACAGAGTCTCACTACATAACTTTGGTTAGCCAGAAATTTGCTACGTAGACTCGGCTGGCCTTAAATTCACAGATTGCCTGATTCTCTCTCCTGAATGCTGGGATTAGAGATGTGTGCCATCATGCCCAGCCTTGCTTTAAGTACTTAAAAAAAATAAAATATAAATAAACCATTAAGAGTTTTGAGAGCTCAGCTTCATGCCTTACCAAAAAAAAAATACTTGTGGAAATCTATTAAAATTTACCTTTAGGTGGGAATAGTGAAATACATCTGTATCTCAGCACTGAAGAGGTCAGATCAGAAATTCAAAGGCAGACTTGTCTGTGCAGTGAGTTCTAGACCAGCCTAAACTAAGAGAACCTGCCACCCCCCAAAAAAAAATTAAGGAAGGGATAAAAAAAGAAAGCAACGAAGGAAGGTAGAAATGATGGACAGAAGAATGGACAAACAGACAAACTTAAGCTTTCCTGCAGTGATTCTGATGCAGTACAATAAGAACACATAAACTTGTATTTTGAACACACTCCAAATAATGCATAGATTCCATTTTATGAATATATATATTCAAAAACATTGATATATATATATATATATATACATATATATGTAGTTTTTTTCCAAACAGGGTTTCTCTATAGCTTTAGCACCATATATATTTTTAAGACCTTATTTCTGGCATTATAACCTCCCCCAACTCCTAATTATCAAAGCTATAATACATTTGAATGTCAGCATCTAAAGTAATTTAAAACTAAAAATAATCTCAATTATACCAAGAGCAAAATAAAAGAAAAAAAAAGCAAAAACCATTCTACTCTATATATCTGCATATCACCAATCTGACTATCCTAAGGAGTGGATATTGTGCCATCATCTTTCCTTTTTCTATTTAACCTAACCACTACAAGTCTTCAAATTCTTCATTCAAAACATGTCAGTTAGATTTTGAGTGCATACTGGTAGCTGAAAATACATGATCTCTTATATTGTGGGGGAGATGAGGACAAATTAAAAACCTCACAATAAACTATAATTATAATTCAAAGAGAAAAGCTATGGAGGAGATTCACAGACAAAGATGCTGTTATAATAGAATCCTGCCTTAACCTGTGAAAAAGAACCTCCACAAGAGATAAGATGTATCACATACTAAGTAAATCCTATGACATACTGTTAGGATTCACAGTTCAATGACTCAAATCAGAAAAACTCAAATAATACTGTAAAATTTCTCCTTCCAAATCAAATATATTATTTACGTACTGCTACCAATTCTACCTCTGGAATGACCCAACAATCCAACACTATCCCTAAGCATTTTTGTGGTGGCTCTTAGTTGCTTTCAGAGCAAAGCTTACTCTATCATAACATTTAAGGCCATGCAATGAAGCCCTGCTAGCACAGCCTCTTTTTCCAGACTAAACACTAAGAGAGTATATCAACCACTCATTTCTATACTTACAATCCCTAAAGTGTTTACAGAATGAAATAACTCATCGAAAACAAAGCGTGGGTGACTTTCTTTAGGTAACACATAAGTATGAAGCTAAGATTCACACATAAATCTGAGTCTAAAGACCATCATGTCCATTCCTTTATAAAACATCCTAATTCACATTCAGGCCTGGAAATTTTAACTTTAAAAATATTTCTTAATATTTTATCTTTAAAAAATCTATTGCTTCTCTTCCCCACATGGCTACCAAGATTGTTGAGACATAAAGCTTTGTTATTTTCACTAGCTTCTTTCTTACACATTGACAGAATTATCTTTCCCAAAGTTAGAACTTGCTTACCTCTCATATTAAAAAAAAAATCCTATGCCTTCTTAATACCAATAACATAAATTTCAATTTTTTTTCTCATATTAACTGAGGTCCTTGTCATGGCCACACCCAGTCATCCAAAGATTGCCCATAAATGATGACATCCTGAGGTATCAACCTCCTTTGGTTATTGCACTCTATCATATATTAGAAGTCCCTATTTCTGATCTCAATAATTTTGCTTCTCAGGACATTTCTCTAGAAATGTTTCCCTTGCTCTGCCATTTCCATCCCCTATTCATTAAAAACAAAACAAAAAACAACAACAAAAACTAGTATTTCTAAACCTTTAGAGAACCCCAAATAAACAACAGAAGACTGCATGTAAAGACAATAACAGCAACAATAATAGAGAAATCAAAACCTTCATACACATTACTAATAAAATTATTTAAAAAAAATACAGCCACTTTGAGAAGCATTTAAAAGTCCCTCTAATTTTAAATACTTAACCTATGACCTAGCTGATTCACACCTACATATATACTCAAGAGAATGATGCATGTTCACAACAAAAGCTGTAAATATATATTCACAAAAACACTAACAACCAAAATTGGAAGCAACACAAATACCTATCAGCCAATGACTGAACAGACAATCAAACATTTAAAAAAGAATGATTTACTATTATATGCCACAGCACAAATAAACCTTAAAAATGCTATTGTCAAAAAACAAAGATACCACACACAAAAGGATATGGTATCAGTCCCCAAAGAAAGCTGATAAACTGGCTTTACAGTACTGTGAAGAATAAAGGTCAAAGAAGAGCCAAGACAATTCCAAAATTAAGTAGGGACCCTTGGAATCCCAATTTTCAAAACCGTTTATCAAGTTATTACAAAGAAAAATCAGTGATAAAAAAACTAAAGCAAATGAAATGAAAAGTAAAGCATGATATAAGAGACACTTTAAAAAATTGGAGAATAATGTTAGAACCAGTAGCTTTTCATATTATTTTTTTCAAAAAAAAGAATCCTACCTTTCTTCAGATGGACCAAAATAAATAATCCATACCAAAAACCCTCACTAATAACGGAAAATATGTCAGGCAATTTCCCTTTGTAAAATTGCAAGGAATCCTGACTTTCCAATTAGATACTGAGACTGAGATTATATAGCAAGAGATAATGCTACAGTGGACTTAACATTTTATTTTATTCTTATTCTGAAAGCATTCCTCGAATGGACTCGAAAGCACAAAGGCTGGATAAGACAGTTCCCAAAGTCCTTGTCAACATGAACCATGCTCACGGTGTCTTTTCTTTTAAATTTCTTCTGTAAATTTTAAGACACATAGAAAATTACTTACTTAGCATACAGCAGGTACCGGATTTCAATCCCAGTACCAAAAAAATTTGCTAAAGTGAAATGTGCAAGAAAAAAATTATAAAACTCACACCATTTTACCAACCACTCAGAATTAAAGCAAACACAAAATATGGTGCCATTTGATATCTTTATTTAAAATCAATTCTAAGTATGGCAAAAAGATGCTAGAACAAAAATGTTCATACACTGCTGATGAAGTATCTATTGGCAAATTCAATTTACATAAGAATTTGGCCATATATATTCAAGTTAAAGACATAGCCTATTTTCTAGCAACATCATTTCTTTAGTTTACCCTAAAGAAAAGACACCTCTGTAGCATTATTCCTAAGAGCAATACAGGAAATAATACAAAATATTCATCTGCAGTGGGATACAATACTATGTAGATATTCATATAGTCCACAAAGCAGGAAAACAAACTATTAACAGACCTGAATGCGTCTACATACATATCAAAAACATAACAGAGTTAAAACACTTAAACTGATGACACATAAACACAAAATACAGCTATAAAAACTTTAGCGTGACATATCACTTATGAGCAAGGATCATATTTAAGCACAAAACAGGAAATGATCAAGAACTTCAAGATACCTGTAACATGAGTAAGAGAGAAGGTACTAGAACTTGAAGGAAGGAATTAAATTTTAAAAATACCAAAACTGGCATTATTTGATTCCTGGGTGGTAATTAGATTTTTGCTGTATTATTTACTAAATGCTTTAAGTATTTTAATAACAAGTTTTAAAGAAAAAATGAAATCAAGAATATACAATATCCAAGCTAAAATCAAAGCAATGGGACCTTGCAGAATTAGGTGACCCATTCTTCATGCTCTGTGAAAAATATCCTAATAAGATAAGGCTGTAGAGCTGGTAAGATGACTGTATGCAAAATGCTTGCCATAAACAGCTGGGTTAGATCTCTGGGATCAAAGTTACAAAATGACAGAGAGCACTTACTCTACCGAATTATCCTCTGACATTCACACATAATATGGTTCTCTCATGGCCAAACACACATCATACATAACATAATTACATTAATAGCAATAATAACAGTAACTTGCCCTAGATTTAATGCCCAGAACCAATAAATAAATAAGTAAATAAGTACATAAACACATGAATGCTATTATTACAACATGGTAATTTTAAGCACAGAGTAAGTGTCTAAATAATAGAACTACTACATCTTGACCACTAAAAAAATGACATCTCAATTTCTCAAAACTTGGTATGACCTAGAAATATGGAAAACACATATACTATTTATTATCACACATACATGTTTCCCAAGCCTGTAGCAAACATCCTAAACCAGACTTGCACATACTAGACAGCAGTTCATTCGCTGCAGTATTTACAAACGCCTACATCTGCAAATGAAAAGTAAGAGTCTGATGGGGAGGCCAAGGAAGAGGCAGATCAGAGGGTGGAGAGAGGAAAAGGAGATGAAGGGAGAAAGAAAGAAGAAAAACAGTGAACGCAAAATGAGTACACAGAAAACATTTACTGTTCTCACAGACTCTTCAATATAGGAGTAGATTTACTTTCAACTGGCAAATCGCCTACATATTCCACTGTAAAAATACATGTTTTTAAGTTCACCTCTTCCCTATGTTTCATTTAGCTCAAAAAATGGAGTAACACTTTCTGAATGGAGTAGGAAGACGATCCATATAGTTAAATCAGACCAAAAAAGCTCATTCTGAAGTAACACGAAATATAATGTACTAGGCAATAATTATACACAATCTGAAGAACAGATACCGAATTCTCTGGGTATAAGAGAATAAAATTATCTCAGTTCTTCTATTATGTGTATGGGTTCTTATTTCAAAATTATATAGTCCAATCTATGGGGGGAAAAGTATATTCCTCCTTTAAGATCCTATTTCCATCTTTAATGTAAAAACCTACATTATGTTACTAAATCAGTGAGAAACAGTAACAGAGAATTAGAATGGAGCAGCATTTACAAGTGGAGAAACAGCAATTATTAGAAACTCAGGATTTGTATTTTCTTAGTGAACTTTCCATCAGCAACACAGGATACATTGTCAGCTCACTTCAAAAGCAAGGTAAGAAAAATAATGCATCTAATTAGTTTTTATCTGAAATAAGATTTATCAATTCATACACATAACATACATCAGATACTTCAAAAGCACCATTTTAAAGTCATAAAAACAAAAATATTTAACAAAGACAAATATTAAATGTCCCTATTTTTGGCATGTTGTATGGTTAGCAAATATGGTACATAACCACACTGAGGGACACAATAAGTAGAAATCTTAAGGAAAATAATACTAATAAACTGGGGATTAAAATACTTCCCTTTATGACAGACTATGCAGAAAGCACTATGCATTTCCAAAGAACAGCATTATGCTTCCCATTAGGTCCTAGGTGGAGTGTTGAAAATGAGAAGAAATTCTTACAGCGTTACTAAATGTATCAACTAAAAAATACAAAGAATGAGTTTCAGGAAGGACAACAGCATAGCGTGCAAGGAAACAACAAAATATAAAGTTTGTTCATACTGAATGATACATATGTGGCTGATTTGTTATATTATCCTCTATATTGTCTACATCTTCTATATTTAATTGGAGGCATCAGAATTTATTTTATATCACAGACAATAAAACTAAACGAGTTATGGCAATGGCTGCAATTCACAAAGACAATTCACAAACTACTTTCTCACATTTGAGAGGAAGTCCATTAGAAGTATGAAGCAGACAGAAGTTGTTACATGAAAAGACCGTCCATAAAAGTACAACACTGACAGCAAGTTCATTCAGGCTATAGCTATGTAATTTGTGTGTAAAACTCCTTGCTTTAATGCCCAAAAGAACGTTTGAATTGAACACATATGCACCTGGGCACAGGTCAGAAACAGTGGTTCATAGCCATAGACCCAGCACTGGAGCAGGGAGATCAGAAGGGTAAGTAGCTCAGGTCATCTTCAACTACAAGGAATCTGAGATCAGCCTGGGCTACATAAGACACTGTCTTTTAAAAAAATCAACAAGAAATAAAGTGTTCCAGCACTCAGGAGGTATAGGCATTTGAGCAAAAATTCAAGTACAGCCTGGGTTACAGTCAGGTACAGTCTAGTTTTGGCTATGTAGCTTGATTCTTTTTAAACAACCACTACTGCTACTACCACCAACCCACACAAAACATAACCAATTACAAAAGATCTACAAATCTTCATAATACAAAGAAGTTAAAATATGTTTTTCAACCTAGGGATGTAGCTCACAGGTAGATATCCTGCCTGGCATGTTGCAGGGCCCAGACCTCCATCCCTAGCAATGCAAAAACAAATTCAAAGTATTTTGTTTTTGAATGTTTGATTTCTATCAACTTAATGAGATCTGTGCTACACTGCTCACTCAACTGATGCTGGCAGATACAGAAGACCAATTTCTGAAATGCACTGAGATGCAAGAGTAACAGCACTAGATTTCACACAGGACAGAAAACAGATGGGTAAGGAAGACGCTATCCTGCTCATGGAACAAATCTTCCAGATCTATACACTACTTTTGTGATTTTACCTCAAGTAAAGATGCCAACTTCAGTAAGACTTACATAGGATTCCATTCCACAAACTAGATGAAGTTTCTTAATGGCCGCTCCTACTCATATTTGCCACAACTGATCTTCAAGAATAAGCCTATCTAGTATGTTACTATCACTAATAAAACTTGGTCATAAAACTAATTCTTCAAAAACTACTTCTTTAAAAGGTTTAGCATGTAGAATGTTAACAGAGAATCAATGTTCCATGACCCTTTCTGGGCAAGTTATTTTATACAGTACCAATCAACTTTCAGGAAGTACTGCATATGAGCAACATAAGCCTCTGTAACTAGAAAGCAGTAAGGCTTTCATGTAGCATATTAAAAGGGCCGTAGAAAGATAAAAGGCCTGCTCATTTTTAGCTCATTCTGGATGAAAAGGCAGAGCGAGGAGAGTAAAAGACCTTCTGGCAGCAGAAATAGTGCATTCTTTCCTTTATTTCAATAGTCGCAGGTTATGTTTATCTCCTGAACCACTGAAACTCAGAAGCATTTGTTATTCTTGTGTGGTTTTGGGACTAAGACTTAGAGATACTAGAGATACATAACATATACTTAAACCTCTATCAAAAGCAGTGCAAAAAAAATACACTAACTTTATTTCATTTGTAGATAGTACTAATACTAATAATATTTCCAAATTGCTATCGTTAGTTTACTTGTTACAGACAACTGTAATCAGGGAACTGTAACTAGTATTTTGAAATTAAATGAAAACATGAAAAGAAATTTAATGCGTATTTATCAATAAGTCACTTTGTTAAGAAGGAATAAAGCAACTTCAGTATTTCAAACACCTCATGTTTGGGGGGGGAAAAACTTCTATTTAATACAATTTTATTTCACATCTTTATTAGAAAGAATAAAAGCCCTGGCTGTGGCATCTTCTAATGGTTACCTTTTATCAATAGTATGGAAAATACACACCTCCATAAAAGTGGGTGGGCAATTACAAAGTAATTGTAACTATTCTTTTGAACACATAGGACAGAACACCAATAATATAGAATCCTGACTTGGAAGCCAGAGACTCAAAACTGATTCTGGCCCTAGATGAATTTTAAAAAACCATTTTAAACCTAGCTCTTTGATTTCCTCGTGTTAAAAACAAAAATGAAAAGAGTAGCTGCTCTCAGGTGGAGGACTATTCAGGTCTGTAACATCTGTGACTCCTGTGTCAGGAACTAAATGGAAAGCACTGTCCAAAAAGCCAGCACTAACAGGTCAAGGCCAGAGTCAATCTATTTATTTTCTATACACCATACATTTATGTATGCTAGAAATCAGCTACTGAATGATGAGCTGGATCTAAGACATGAACACAGGTGCTTGGATTGTATCCCCACCCCACCCCCAAAAAAGTACAAATATAAGTCTTTACAATTACAGCTGAGGGGGGAAGGGATGCTAAGTCTACAGAACTGCCCTAAGGCTGAAAGGACAGAGAGAAGCCCCATAACATGACAAGATACTACATTTTTAAAAAATGGTGTTATGTACAATAAATGACTAAACTATCAGTTTCCAACTGTTAAGACATGTTCTTGTTTTCTTAACCCATACAAACCAGGCCAGTTCATAGTATTCAAAGGATATTCAGAAATGTTAGCTGACCATTTGTAAATATACTGATAACTACTTCAAACATCTTCCACAATATGATCGTGATGTTTACATCCCCCCAAAACTTCTCTAGAAGCCTAAAAGCTGAGGTGACAATATAAGGTGAGGCTTCTAGTAGGATCTGCCTTAATGAATGAGAACAGTGTCCTTAGCACTGGGAAGGCAGAGGTCCTCTGAGTTGGAGGGCAGGTTAGCTTCTATAGCTAGTTTCAAAGGTTAGTGAGACCCTGTCACAAGAAAAAAGTGAAGAATAGGAGGGGAGGAAAGGGGATATGGAAGAGAAGGCTCAGCAGTTAGGAGGACCTGCTGTTCTTCCAGAGAACCTAGGTTCAATTTCCAGAGCCCTCATGGCATCTGTCAGTAATCCCAATCATGGCAGACCCAACACTCTCTTCTGCCCTCCAGAGGCACCACACAATTATGGTGCAGTCATAAAAGCAGGCAAAACTCATAAAATCTCAAAGAAAAAAACAACAGAGAAAGACAGAAAAACAGAGACACAATCCAACCCAAACATGATAGTATTAAGTCTGCAATCTAGATACTGTGGAAGCTCAAGGTCTTCCTGGGCTAGAGTGAGTCTAAGGCCAGTCTAACAGACCTGTGTACAAGGAAGCGGTAAAATAGGTGGCTCACATGTGAGAGGCCCTAAATTCAACCCCTAGTCCAGCTCAACAAATCCAACTAACAGTACTCGAGTCTTCAGTGAAAATGAGCTTTGATCTTAGTCTTTCTCAGTGTCCATAACTATGAGATACATTTCTATTTAAGGTGTGGGGGGAGGTGTCTTTTTCTTTATGTAAACTACCCAGTGTTTGACAATACAGCAGGCTGAACAGATTTAAGGATCTGGAAAGATACTCTCTGATTAAACAATAGAAATCCTTGAACTGAGCTCACAATGAGAAAGAAAACAAGTAGTAGAATAATGGACTATAGACTACTGTATACAATGTACTTAAAGATCATTCAGAAAAACTGGATATAAAGTCTTCTAAGGAAAAGTTGAAAGCCTAACTAGTAGGCCCTGTACAGTCTTTAATCCTGACATCTGGGACACCTTCACCATCCTGTTTATTGACAAAACCATGGCTCAGCAAAAAGGAAATCCAAATTACAAAGCTATTTGGAGGCTGGGTGATGGTGGCACAGAGCTTTTATCCCAGAGACAGAGGAAAGGGATCTCTGTGAGTTCAAAACCAGTCTAGTCAACAGACCTAGTTCCAGGACAACCAGGGCTACACAAAGAAATCCGGTCTTGAAAGAAAAGAAAGGAAAAAAAAAAAAAAGCTTTTTCCATTACATATTTTATTACATCTCTAATCACTATTTTTTTGAGATATGCTCTCACCTCTAGCCCAAGCTAGCCACAATTGACCTTGCCACAATCCTGCCTCAGCCTCTCAATTGTTGGGTTTACAGACGTCAGACACCATGCCTGGCTTAACATTGTCTTTATATTTATTAGTGAGGAAAAAAACTGTCAAAACCATCCAAAGCTCTATTATCCTAAATGCTTATGAAGAGAAAAAGACTTAAAGACTATTTTTATATGACCCTCTGTCTTAGAATTTTTGCACTTGAAAGTACTTAAAACATGGAGACCCGCCTGGTTTACAAGAGCTAGCTAATTGCATGACAGGCTCCAAAGCTACAGAGAAACCCTGTCTCGAAGGAAAAAAAAAAAAAAAATCACTTTTGAAAACTCATCCCTGCTTTCTAACATCAGAGCACTGATGTTTTTAATAGCTGTTTACACACTTACTATAAATATGTATCCATTTACCAGTGATGCTCATTAACAAATATAAACCTAAATAGAATAAATGATAAAAATATACCAGTAAACATTTAAGTTTTTTAAAAGACATTTACAAAAATCATTTTCAGCTCTTGAGCAGAAAAAATTAGCTATGGCCAATTTAGAGAACAATATTCATAAAAATTGAGAGAATTATTACAGCAATTATTTGACAGAAGATAGAGATTGACACACATGTTTAAAAAACACAATTGTCTTTAATGTAACAAGTCAGAGACACTAGAGAAAGCCAATGAATGCTGTTAAAAGAACTAAGCAGGTGGAATGAGTATTAGTCTCGGCAGAAATGACATGGAAAGCCATGAAACAGAACGGGAGCCAGTCCTGTTTCGTACATCTTTTAATCCCGGCACCCTGGAAACAGAATCAGGAGGAGAGTTCCAGGTCATCCAGAGCTACACCATAAAACTTTGCCCCCCCCAAAATAAACAATAATAATAAAAAAAAATTTTTAAAAAGGTGTGTGGGGGGAGTGATTTCAGGGATAAAAACAAAAGTCGCCTACTAAATCTGCATGCAAAAGGGACTCTCTAACCCCATAAATTTAAACTCAGCTGGTGTGAGGGCAACGTCCAAAGGAGTCTGTGTATACTACTCCACACAGCAATGCAAGTTAAATATTGACACGTCTTCATAGTTCACATTCTGATTTTGAAACCAAAGCTACAAGTCATCTTTTTATTATGTACGGCATCTTTTTCTTATTAAAGAAATATAGATGTCATATTATTTGTTGAAGCTCTCATTTTTGTTATAAACTTTGATGAATGTTTTTTTTTCTGTAATGCTAAGTATTTAAGGATTTACAGTCATCCTTACTTCAAGTTTAGCAGCAATATAGATGCGGTTATTCATTTCCTTGGAAATGCATTAAGCAGATTTGTTTTAAATGGAGACTCTAGTACCAAATGGAGACTCTCTCATACAAGCAAAATTTTTCTTTTTTCATATCAAACCAGTTTTTTTTTTCTTATTCTCTCTCCTAAATTCTAAATTTACTTGATTTGCCACAGGTATCTTAAGAGCAGTCACTAATCTGAGATGGGAGGAAAACACTTCTCCTGTCACTCTGCCCATTTATTCAACAAAATTTACTAGGTAGCGACATGTCTTTGGTACGTCGCTTTTTAGGAGCTGATTTCTTAAACTTTAGGTCATCTTCATCTCAAACGCACTTTCCTCTCCAAAATATCCTGACATAATGTGCTGCTTCTCCCAAAAGCATGGGTTATACCCACAGTCCTTCGGCATTGAAGATCATCGTGGATCATACATCACATTTACTATTTAGTTTACAATTGCAACAGCACACTAGCTAGTTAATACAATCCCAAAGAAATTTGTACTGTTTTACTTTGGCATGCTCCTAAGTCATTAAAAAAAAAGACATAAAATTGCCTTTCGAGGATTATTCTAAGTCTGAAAAGTGGTATTAAAATTATATTTTCTATTCTTAGGGCTCAAGCACTTGGCACATTCATTTCTGACCCTTCCAACAAAAAGCCTCCGCATCGAAACAGGGGGAAAACGTCCCTTTCATTTTTCTCAACTGAAAAGAGGGAGTGGGGGAGGAGGAGGAGGCCAACTGCTTACAGGTTTGCATTTCCATCTAACACAGCAGCAGTTTCTGAGGAATCCAGTAACTCACGTTCAACTACTGGATCCTCTCGGAAGCGGCGGCGGCGGCAGCACACGGAGAAGCCGAGAGCGCGATCCTCGATGTCTGGATGTGCTGCTTCTTCCTCCGTCTGCCCTTCCCAACCCACCCCCAATCCCCCAGCCCACTGAGCAAGCTACACGTCTAAAGATGTCTTCCCACCCCGAGCGCCCCTTTGGAGGAAAAGGCCTGCCCCTCCGCTGCCCGAAGCCGCCGCTCGGCTCTCCGAGGTGGCTTCGAGCTCCAGGCCCCTGCACGTCCGCCCCACCCCGGGGCCCACTCGGGTACCCGCGGACGACAAAACCCTCCCTGCTGCGCTCAGCCAGCACTGACAGTTAAGGCTGCAGCAGCCACAGCCACCAGGGCCTACTCCTGGCACCGGCCCCTCCAGACCACGCGCCCCCGGCCCTCGCTCCCCGCTCCCCGAGGCGGGTGAGAGCCCGGGCGCCGACCCTGCCCGTCCGCCCTCCCGCGCGGCCCGGAGAAGTACCAGGGCACCGGCGGGAGGGAAGCGCGCCGGGCAGGGGCAGGCCGCGGCAGCGGCAGCACTGACCTGTCTTCGCCCCCGCGCCTGGGCTGCGACCGCCTCGCTGGTCCGGGTCGCCCTCGTCCGCCGCCGCCGCCCGCCACCGCCTCGTTCCCTTTCGCTGGCGCCACCGCCGGGGCTCATGCGGGACCCGCGCTTCTCCTCAGGAAACCGGCGCTTTGGGCAACGTCGGAGTCGTCGTCGTCGCCGCTGCCGCCGCTCGGCTGCTGCCGCGGTCTGGCCACGGCGGGGTGCGAGCGAGTCGAGCAACGCCGCGGAGAAGCGGAAGGAGGCGCCACCGTCCGCGCCAGGTAGACAAGAGGCGAGGCGTGGAGGCGGCCGAGTGAGCGAATGAGCTAGCGAGCGAGCGAGCGAGCGGGCGGGCGGGCGGGAGGGTGCAGGAGGGGCTGGCGGAGACGAAAGGCCCGGCCGTCGCGGAGAGAGAGTCACCCGGAGAGGAGCGCCACCATCTTGAGGGGAGGTGTGACGGGCAGAGAGTCGCGGATCTCGCGAAAGGCGGCGCGGGACGGGAGGACCGGGTGGGCGGGACGAGTATCCCGGCAGGCTGCGCGCGCCGCCCTGCGGGGCGAGGGCTCCGAGAGGAGAGGAGAGGCGGGCGGGCGCGCGTGCGTGGGAGGCGAGGAGCGCCCGGCCCCGCCCCTGTCGCCTGGGCCGGCGGCGGCGCGGGGACCGGGGAAGTCAGGCCAGGCGCTGTCGCCATCTTGAGAGGCTTGGTGCTCGGAAGCACTGCTCCCTTCGACCCAGCCGGTGCGCTTCAAGGTGGACGGGAGAGCGGACCGAAAGTCGGCCCCGCGGTGCAGCCAGCCCCGAGGCCCCGGGACGAGCGGCGGTGTACAGTGGCTAGGGCTGACCTACGTGGCACTCTGCGCGCAAGGTCATCCGCTCGGGCCTCTGCCCGCACGCGACACTTCCCCGGTTGACCGGACTAGCAGGGGGAAAAAGCCTGGGTCCTGCAGGGTTCTCTTGCAGGAGAGTGTCCACCGAGAGAAGGGACAGTCCGCCGAATCCCACGTGGGTAGAGGCGGATTTTGATGTCTCTAGTAGCTGAACCCCGTGAAAGCCCCGTGTCTTGATGGTACCCGAGTGACCTTTTTACTGAACGGGGTTTGTTGTTGTGAATGGCTTGGACACTTGCCGCTGAATTACAAAGGCTGGCTGACAAGTCGCTTTCTGGCTTGTAACATTGTGGATAAGCCTTAATCATCGAGTACTCGAAATGTAACAATCACACCTAGCGATGTGCTTTTTCCTTACTTAGACATTACACAAGTGTGTGTGTATACATATATGTGTGTATGTATGTATATATATACACATATATACATATATATACCTATATGTATGTATGTATGCCCCATCTCCCCACTGTAAAAAAATATTAAAACTAAAATAATAGAAATTCAGCAAGGGGGAAGAATGTAACTATTCCGGAATAAATGATAATAAATACATTGTTGTAATGTCAGGGTTTTTTTTTTTTTTGTCTCTCAAGACAGGGTTTCTCTGTAGCTTTTGGTTCCTGTCCTGGAACTAGCTCTTGTAGACCAGACTGGCCTCGAACTCACAGAGATCCGCCTGCCTCTGCCTCCCTAGTGCTGGGATTAAAGGCGTGCACCACCACCGCCGGGCTGTAATGTCAGGTTTTAAGATACTTTAAAAGTATCTACTCATTTTTTTTTTTTTTATCTCTCCCTCCCATTACAGAGCTTCCTTTGGAAACCACAGTGGTATTTTATGGAAAGAACCAGTAACACATGTAAACTTTTAAGGACATATCTTTGCAAATTATTAAACTATACAGTCAAAAATTAAGGTCATTATGCCATAAAGCACATTATTACTATTGCAAGATGGAAAGGTATATTCAGGTACTCTCGAGTAAGTGGAAGTTGTCTGGTCTGGTGATGCACGCCTTTAATCCCAACACTGAGGAGACAGAGGCAGGTGGATCTTTATGAGTTAGAGGCCAGCCTGGTATACAGAGGGAGTTCTAGGACAGCCAGGACTGTGAAGCCCTTCTGGGGGGGGGGGGGCGGATAAATAAATAAATAATACTAGTCTGTTTGTCTGAATAGTGTGAATTATCAATATGTAGCCAAAACCTCAGAGTTGTAAAATATTTAATAAGTTAGGAAATAGAAGCCAAAATGGCAACCCAATTCGTATGGAGGATCATGGAGAATCCCAATGTCTCGTAGGAATCTGAAGAAATTATCTTTTTAGCTAATGTTAAATATGTATTCATATATGTGTCACTGATATTTGTACTCATGTATTTTGGATTACTGTTCTTAAAATTTAGAAACATCTATTACTACTAGATATGCCGGTGCTTGCCCGCAATCCCAGCTCTGAGGAGGCTGAGGCAGGAACATCTGGAGTTCCACAGCTGGCCTCACAATAAAGAGAGACTATCTCAAAGAGAACTTTATGGTAATAATTATCACCATGAACAATTCCTGACAACATATTTCCATACTTTCCATAAGTATTTTTTCCAAAGTAGACTCATATTGTTTTCAGACACTTTTTCTAGGAAAAGCAACTTATTATCTAGGTGTGCAGTAAATACTTTAGACTACTTTGTCTAAATGAGACTCAATAGTTTTTTTTAAAGATTTTAATTTATTATATATACAGGGTTTTTCCTGCATGTATCCTGCTGTACAGAAGAGGACACCAGATCCTATTACAGATGGCTGTGAGCCACCATGTGGTTGCTAGGAATTGAACTCAGGACCTCTGGAAGAGCAGCCAGTGCTCTTAACCACTGAGCCATCTCTCCAGCCCGCGACTCAATAGTTTTTAGTATCTTCTCATTTAAAATGTAAAAGAACCATGTGATTGTATAAGCAAATTAATTCATGCTTTGAACAAACTTAGTGTCTACTATTTACCCGGAAGGACCCAAGCCAGGCCTTGTGGAACAACAAAAAATAATCCCTGTACCTAGCTTGAGTAAATTAGTTCAAGAGGAAATCAGGCCAGTAAAAGAGTCAACAGTTTTAGCCGGGCAGTGGTGGCACAGGCCTTTAATCCCAGCACTTGGGAGGCAGAGGCAGATCTCTGTGAGTTCGAGGCCAGCCTGGTCTACAAGAGCTAGTTCCGGGACAGGCACCAAAGCTACAGAGAAACCCTGTCTCGAAAAACCAAAAAG
>NW_026067918.1:114793-195170 GCF_014885135.2 Alexandromys fortis
CACGCGATGAAGCTCCAACCCAAGATGGACATAGGCTAGAATCTTCCCGGTAAGCACACCTTGGGGTGCTTACACACATTATTAGAAATGGGTTAGAACAATATGTAAGAGCTAGCCAATAAGAAGCTGGAACTAGCCGGGCCAAGCAGTGTTTAACAGAATACAGTTTGTGTGTTGTTATGCCCGTCGGGCATAAGCTAGCCAAGCTGCCAGGGTGTTGGGGACGCAGCCCCGCCGCTCTTATTTCAACACTGGCCTCAAACTGGAACTCACAGAGATCCGCCTGCCTCTGCCTCCCAAGTGCTGGGATTAAAGGTGTGCGCCACCACCACCTGGCACACATGGTTTTTTTAGTGATCACGTTTCCTACTTATAACATCAGTGGTTGACCATGGGTCTCAAATTGAGCCTAAACTCTGAGAACAAGACCTGCTTGGCATAGTCTCTGCCTTCCTTCCACACCTTTCTTCCCATACCCCATGTAAAACCATTGCTTAAGCAGTTCTTACATTGTCGCCAGTCATTTAGAGCCCCTTTGAATGTAATTCCTTCTTCCTTTGCCACAAGTCCATGCCTCTCTCTGAGCTGCCATTCTGATCTTCCCAGGGCTTCTTGCTTTTTTTCCTGTGGGTTGTGTCTTTCCATCCTGCCATTTGTCGTGCAGATTGCTGATCTGTAACTGTGACTTTTAGCCTCAATGCGCCTTGAGAAAGAAGAGTGTTCATGGTGTAGCCTCTTTCCTCGTGGTACCATCTCCTACCTAAAAGGCTAAAACAGGGTAACTCCTCAGAAAAGGAAATGATTGATCAGCCCTTGTGGATGTAAAAATGGTAAAAGAAGAAGGTTAAGAACTAAGACCAGTGTGTCTGACAAAATTCCTGATTACCAAAATAATGTGATAAAGTAATTGTTTGGGGACATTAATCTATTCAAATTAGGTAAAAGTACACAAAGTACAGAGGTGGCCTACCTATACAATATAGCAGGGACAAGAAATCAGGTAATTTGCTATTAGAAATCTGAATTCAAAAATTAAACAAGTGCCGGGCAGTGGTTTCGCACATTTTAATCCCAGCACTCAGGAGGCAGAGCAGATCTTGGATGAGTTTGAGTCCAGCCTGATCTTCAAGAGCTAGTTCCAGGACAGACTCCAAGGCTACAGAGAAACTGTGTCTCGAAAAACCAAATAAATAAATAAATAAATAAATAAATAAATAAATAAATAAATAAATAAATAGAAATAAGCAAAAATGGATAAAGACTTTAGAGTCTTAGTATGTGATATACCAAATTGAGGTATCAACTATGATGATTTTTTTAAATATTTATTTATTATGCATACAATATTCTGTCTGTGTGTATGCCTGCAGGCCAAAAGAGGGCACCAGACCCCATTACGGATGGTTGTGAGCCACCATGTGGTTGCTGGGAATTGAACTCAGGACCTTTGGAAGAGGAGCCAGTGCTCTTAACCTCTGAGCCATCTCTCCAGTCCTCAACTATGATGATTTATGAAGTCCTCTAAAGTTTATGACTCATTCAGCACTAGTTTCACTAATTATACAAATAGTCCAGAATGCATAGGAAGTTTTTTTTTGTTTGTTTGTTTTTTTTTTTTTTCTTCCCTGGGACAGGGTTTCTTCTGTGGCTTTGGAGCCTGTCCTGGAACTACCTCTGTAGTTCTGCCTGCCTCTGCCTCCCGAGTGCTGGGATTAAGGGCGTGTGCCACCACCTCCGGGCCAGAGGAAGTTTTGAAGGTCACTATAAGGCAGCTCATTGAGGTAAAATCACTTGCTACCACCCTGGAGACCTGAGTTCAATCTTTGGAACCCACATGGTAGAAGGCGAGAACCCAATTCCACAAGTGATATTGTTGCACAGATACGCCATGCCCTGAATCTTCCTGTGTATACACAGACAAATACAAAGAAATAGAAATAAAAATTCCTTGAGAAGCCGGGTGTGGTGAGGCATGTCTTTTATCCCAGCACTCGAGAGGCAAAGGCAGAAACCAGCCTAATCTAGATGGTAAGTTCCAGTACAACCAATCTTACTCAAAGAAACCCTGCCACACACAATAAGAAAATAAGTTTTTAAGTAATGGATATTTTATCACGTGAACCATTTTATTTTAGTATTAGTATTCAATGTATCGTATAATTTATCAGTTCTCATATTAATATTTGATTTGTTCATATTTGACCAACTGAAGCTTCTTAAAGTCAATTTTGTGATTTCTTTTTTCTGTTTGCTTTTTTCAAGACAGGGTTTCTTTGTGTAGCTTTGGCTGCCCTGGAACTCACTTTGTAGACCAGGCTGGCCTCGAACTCATAGAGATCTGCCTGCCTCTGCCTAATGGTTGGACAATTATAATTCTTCCGTATTAGCTGAGTTTTAAGTGCTTGACTTAAAGGTGTGCACCACCACCGCCGAGCATGGTTTACTTTTTCCTTTTCTTTATTTCCCAGGAAGTTTTTAATTTCTTTCTTAACTTCTTCTTTCATTCTTTTGTCATTCAGTAATGAGCTATTTAATCTTCATGGGTGTGTTATTGACTAGAGATTTATTTGTTAACAGTTTTAAGTTTTATTGACTTATGGTCCAATAAAATATACAGAGTTATTTCTGTCATTATGAATTTGTAAAAATTTGCTTTATATCCCAGGGAATAATCTGTGTTAGAGAAGTTTCACATGCTTCTGAATAAAATTTTTATTCTTCAGTGTTTGGGTATTTTTATAAATATCTGTTAAGGCCATCTGATCCATGATGTGTTTTAATTCTGGTGCTTCTGTTATTCTATGGTTTTTGTTGTTGTTGTTGTTGTTTGTTTGTTTGTTTGTTTTTTTTGCCCAGATGACCTGTCTATTGGAGAAGGTAGGGTACTGAAATACCTACTATTAATAAACTGACATTGATCTGTATCTTTAAGTTCAATAAAATCCTTTCTGTGAAACTGGATAAACCAGAGTTTGCTGCATGTATGCTTATAATAAATAGTATGGTCTTCTTGGTTAATTGTTGCCTTGTTTATCATGAAGCCTTTATCTCTTTGGATTAGTTTTGGTTTGAAGTCTCTTTTGTCCGATATAAAGATAGCAACACCTGCTTGCTTCCTGTTCCCATTTGATTAAAGTACATTTTCCCATCCTTCTCTTCTAAGGTGATGCCTTATTTAAGCTATGTTTCTTGTAAACTACAAGTACATGGGTTTTGTTTCTTGATCCATTCATCCAACCTGTGCCTTTGACTGGAGATCTGGGGTAGTTAATATTCAAAGTTTTTATTAAAATGCAGGTGTTAATTGTGGTCATTGTGTTGTTGATTGTTGGTGCTGTTTTATATGCAGTGCTACTCTGAGTTTTAATGATTATGGCTTTGTGTTTTCTTGTACGGTTGCCCGGCTATGCTCATTACTTTCTTCAGCCTGAAATATTGCTTCACATATTTCCTTTAGGTTTGGTTTGTTGGAAATTGTTGTGGAAACTCCTTTAGCCAATAGCAGTTTAGATACTGGCCCAATTGGGGCATGGTCTCAGGTAAAATGTGGATGAAAAGCGTGCATGGCCCCATTTTCTTCTCTGCTGGATTCAGCTCCCAGCTGCCAGAGCACACAGAGGACTGTGGATCACCACACTTACTGTGAGTAAATAAGGAAATAAACCTTTGTTCTACTCTATTCTGGGCTATTGTGGAATTCTTTGGTATTCCTACATTTTGGTACCTACTGTGAGTTGCCAGATGTAGCTACAAATATTCTCCATTCTGCTGGTTTCCCTGGACCGGTTTCTCTCTACCCACTGGGTCCCATCGCTAGCTCCTGAAGCTGCTTATGAAAGAACCATTCTGAGGCTTAATATTAATTACATACTCTTTGGCCTATTAGCTTAGGCTTCTTACTAACTCTTACATCTTAAATTAGCGCATTTCTATTATTTTATATTTTATCACAAGGCTCAGGATTTGTTACCTCCTGCTTCTTGGGTGGCTGCAAGGCATCTCCCTGGCTCTACCTTCTCCTTCTATCTCTGCTTGGACTTCCTGCATTGCTATTTTCTGCCCTGCCATAGGCCAAAGCAGCTTCTTTATTAACCAATGGTAATAAAACATATTCACAGGATACAAAGGGGAATCCCACATCAGGAAATAGTTTTTAGGCTATTTAAATCATGGAAATGTTTTCTTTCTTCTTCAACATGTTTGGTATATGAGTTTAGTTGGTCTTTTCATATTTGGAATGCATTATTCCAGGCTCTTCTTTTTTTATTTTTATTTATTTATTTATTAAAGATTTCTGCTTTTTTCCCGCCACTGCCTCCCATTTCCATCCCCCTCCCCTAGTCAACTCCCCCTCCCTCATCAGCCCTAAGAGCAGTCAGGGTTCCCTGCCTTGTCGTAAGTCCAAAGACCTCCAACCTCCTTCCAGGTTTAGTAAGGTGAGTATCCAAACAGCCTAGGCTCCCACAAAGCCAGTACGTGCAGAAGGATCAAAACCCAGTGCCATTGTTCTTGACTTCTCAGCAGTCCTCATTGTCCGCTATGTTCAGCGAGTCCTGTTTTATCCCAGGCTTTTTCAGAACCAGTCCAGCTGGCCTTGGTGAGTTCCCGATAGAACATCCCCATTGTCTCAGTGTGTGGGTGCACCCCTTGCGGTCCTGAGTTCCTTGCTCATGCTCTCTCTCCTTCTGCTCCTGATTTGGACCTTGGGATTTCAGTCCGGTGCTCCAATGTGGGACTCTGTCTCTGTCTCCTTTCATCGTTCCAGGCTCTTCTTATGTTCACAGTTCTCATTGAGAAATCAGCTGTTATTCTGATGGGTTTATTGTTGTCTGTGCCTTGTATTTTTTTTCCGTTTTAGCTTTTACTACACTTTGTTTATGTATACTTAGTGTTTTAACTATTATGTGCTGTACATATTTTCTCTTTTTGGTTTTGTCTGTTTTGTGTACTGTGTGGTTATTGGATCCATATAGGTCTGGTCTTTCCTTCATTTGGGGAAGATTTTATTTTATTTTACATCCCAACCACATCTTTTCCTCCTTCCTCTCCTCACATTCCCTCCCCCCTCCACCCCCTGCATTACCCCTCTAATACATTCCTCCAATTCGGTTAAGAAAGGAGCAGACCGGGGGCTGGAGAGATGGCTCAGTGGTTAAGAGCATTGTCTGCTCTTCCAAAGGTCCTGAGTTCAATTCCCGGCAACCACATGGTGGCTCACAACCATCTGTAAAGAGGTCTGGTGCCCTCTTCTGGCCCTCTGCAGACATACACACAGACAGAATATTGTATACATAATAAATAAATAAATAAATAAATAAATAAATAAATAAATAAATAAGAAAGGAGCAGACCTCCCATGGGCATCAGTAAAGCATGCTATATCACTTTGTGCTAAGTCTAAGCACCCCACTTGAGGATGGGCAAGGCAATCAAGTATGAGGAACAGGTTGGCAAAAGCCAGGCAAAGCATTAGGGACAGCCTCTGCTCCTATGATTGTGAATCCCACAAATAGACCATGCTAAAACACTGTCACATCCATGTAGAAAACTAAGGTCAGTTCTGTGCAGGATCCCTGGTTATTGGTTGAGACTCTGTGAGTTCCTATGGGACAGGTTGTGTCTTTGAGTTTTCTTGTAATGTCCTTGGCCCCTCTGGCTCCTATAATCCTTCCTCCCTCTCTTCAGCAGGATTTACTAAGCTTGGTCTAATGTTTGGCTGTGGGTCTCTGTATTGGTTTCCATCACTTACTGAATGAAGGCTCTCTGATAACAATTGAGGTAGTCATGAATCTGGTAACAGGAGATAGCAAGTTCAGGCAACCTGTCCACAACCTGCTAAGTGTCCTAGCTGGGGCCAACCTTGTAGGTTCGTGGCCTCATAAAAAGAATTTGACAATATTCTTTCTGTTTCTATTTTGTGGACCAACTTAAGAAGTGTTGGTATGTAGGTATTAGCTCTTTTTGAATTCAACACTGAAACCATCTTGCCCGGTTTTGTTTTGGTTTTTTTTGGGGGGGGCAAGACTTTTATAATTGCTTCTATTTCTTTAGGGACTATGTGTGGTGAGCCCACATAGTATTCAGTAAATGTACAACTGACAGATCTACTGGACTCTCCACGGGAAGTGTATGTAAACTCCACCTAGAAAACCCATTTTTGCAGAGCTGAGAGAACATCTGTCCTTTAGATAAGTCACTGTCAATTCTGTAAAAATCTTGTGATATTATGGCATGGCTTCCTCCTATAGTATATAAACCCTATATATATACTTTCTCCCAGCAGTATATAAACTGACTTTTCCTGTAGGGCAACCGGATACCTTTCTCCATACCCTGAAACCATAGTGTGAAAAGGATTCAGTCAAGCTTTTGTTGTTATATCCAAAATCTATATAAAAATAGCCCACCACCACAAACTTTCTTTATTGACAGGAATCACTTACAAGAGTCATATAGGAGGTAGTATGTCTGCTCTAACAGCAGACTCAGGAAGGTGTAATCTAATGGTCTTCTGCTCTGACTTAACCGGCTACCAACATTCTGTATTTACCCTTTATCTTGGTTACAACTAACACAGGATCATAACCAAGGAAATCAGCTGCTTATACAGGAAAAAGGCCTAAGTCACTAAACTAGCCTCAGAGAGAAAAATTCTCACTTGGGCACCCTGCTGGAGTCATAAGCAAGGTGCCCAGAAGAGATTCCTTTTAACTCAACCAGCTAGATGTTAATGCAAATCAAGTGCACAAGTCAGTATAGCTACCAAGGCTGTGTTCCCAAAATCAGGGGAGCTTCACAGCCATGCCCACTCTGAGACATAAGGGGCCTCCTTGCCAGATTCACTGGTTTCTTGTGACTTTATGAATGCTTGATACTATTGTTACTTTTTATGGGATTGTTAACTTGTATGTATGCCCATATAAACTGAAAGCTTTGTGGAGACCACCCCCTTTTTACCCTTTTCTACTCTTTGTACCATCTTTTTTACCCCTTTCTTTTACCCTTATCACTTACCTTTTTTTTACTATTACCTTTTTAACCCCTTTATACCTGGTTTTCTTATACCCTCTTTTTCCCCTTATAGTTTACCTTTATGTCTGATGCTTTGCCCTTATCCCTTATGCTTCTTCTTTTCCCTTCTTTCATCTTCCCCCAAGAAATAAAGATACATTCAGGAAAAACGTGCCTGAGTCTGTCAGTTGGTTCTACCCCTCGATCCCATTCCCAAACCAGGCTTGCTTGTGGTAGAAGTACTTTTCTGAACCCTGAAAGAGTGCTGAGGCTGGAACTCAGTAGATCTTGATAGTTATGGATCTATTTAAGTTGGTTACCTGATCTTGATTAAATTTTGGATGTGGTACCTACCAAGAAATTTCTCCATTTCTTTCAAATTTTCCAGTCTTATGGATTGCAGGTTGATTGTCTAGATTTCCTCAGTGTCTCTTGTGACCCCCCTTTTGTTTCTGATTTTGTTAACTTGGTTATTCTGTCTGCCTTTTAGTTTGTTTAAGGGTTTGTCTATCTTCTTGATTTTCTCAAAGACAAACTTTTAGTTTCATTGATTTTTTTTATATTGTTCTCTTTCTATTTTATTGATTTCAGCCCTGAGTTTGATTTTTTTCTCTGCCATCTACTCCTCCTGGGTAAGTTTGCTTCCCTTTGTTCTAGAGCTCTCAGCTGCGCAGTTAAGTCACAAGTATGAGAGTTCTCCAAATTCCTTACAAAGGCACTTAGTGTTATTTATTTTCTCCTTATCTCTGCTTTTATTGCATCCCATAGGTTTGGGTATGTTGTGATTAATTTTTGTTGAATTCTAGAGAGTCTTTTTTCTTGATATTTTCCTTGACCCAGTGGTAATTCAGTTGAGAATTGTTTGGTTTCTTTAAGTTTGTGGACTTTCTCTCGTTTATGTTGTTAGACTCCAACTTTATCCCATGAGGAACTGATAGGAAGTTAGTCCATTTTTTTTTTTTGTTGCATCTATTAAGGTTTGCTTTGTGACAGAGTATGTAGTCAATTTTAGAGGAGTCCATGAGATGCTGAGAAGAAGGTATATTCTTTGGTGTTTGGGTGAAATGTCCTATAGATGTCTATTAAACCCATTTGAGTCATGACATCTGTTAGTTCCCTTTCTTCTCTGTTAAGTTTCTGTCTGGGCAACCTGTCTAGTGGTAAGAGTGGGGTATTGAAGTCTTTCACTATTAATGTGTGAGGTTTATATATGATTTAAGCTTTAGTAATATTTCTTTTACAAATGTGAGTATCCTTGTATTTGGGACATAGATGTTAAGAATTAAGACATCATTTTGGTGGAATTGTCTGTTGATGGATATGAAATGTCCTTCTCCATCTCTTCAGATTTATTTTGGTTTGAAGACTATTTTGTTAGATATTAGGATGTTTACAACAGCTTGCTTCTTAGGCCCATTTGATTGGAATTTTTTTTTCAACCCTTTACTTTGAGGTAATGTCTATCTTTGACGTTGAGGTATGCCTTTTGTATCAGCAGAAGGATGGGTCCTATTTTCATATCCATTCTGTTAGTCTGTGTCTTTTTATTGCCAAATTGAGTCCATTGATATTGAGAGGTATTAATGACTGGTGATTGTTTATTCTTGTTTTTTTTTTTTATTATTAATAGTGGTGGCTTGTTTGGTGTCTGTGTGTGTGTATGCTTCCCTTCTTTGGGTTTTCCTAGTGTTCAATGGTATAGATGACTTCCTTGGGTTGAAGTTTTCCTTCTAGTAGTTTCTGTAGAGATGGATTTGTGGATAGATATTGATTCAATTTGACTTTGTCATAAAAAAATACCTTGCTCTCTCTATCTATGTAGTGATTGAAACTTTTGCTGGATATAGTAGTTTGAGCTGCCAACCATGGTCTTTGGTAAGAAAAATCTTAATTAAGCCACTCCACCAACACAAAGAACTCTAATTACACCAGATTAGACCAAATTAAATGCCTGTGATTAATAAACAGCATACTCCTGCATGGCCAAGAGCACAATGGGGGAAGAAAGAGGGAATGCGCATGCAAACCCAAAAACACTCTTTCTGGCACAAGCCTAAATACCCTGTGGGTGTGGTCCTGACTCTCCCTGGGGAGTAATCAGTGCTTGGCAGGCTGGGAGTTGAAGTCCAAGTGCTTGGCAGGCTGCCGTGACATTTCTAACTCAATATTACATTCAAGCCTCTTTGGATATAGGGGGAAGATTTAATCACCTGACTTGGCAGGATGAAGAGATTGATTCCCTGAAAGGCATCCAGGAAGCTTAAAGAGGTAGAAGGCCACTTTTTGCTGCTGTGTGGGTTGTTTTGTCAAACCCAAAGGCAAAGCCTGGAGGCAGAAGGTCTTCGGTCTTCTTAGAGGACCTAAAGGGTGCTGCAGAAGCCGGCATGTTCTGTGTTAGAAGCTCTTTTCTTAAAATACCAGAATCTCAAATCTGGAAAGGCACTTGAGAACTAGGTACCATTACCTATTATTTAAAATGGGCATGGAAGCTAGATTTAGGCATATATTTTATCCAATTAGTTATAGTTTATCATTAGTTTTATCAATGCTAGTAGATGCAAGAGGGTTAAAAAATATTTTACTAAGTCAAAGAATACTAGCAAACATGGTTACCCTTACCAAAGATGGCAGACAGGCACATGTAGTTACCCTTACCAAAGATGGCTACCCATGTGTTTGTATGTTTCCAGAGGTGCTGTAATCAGGAAGCACACATGCACACAGAAAAATAAATCTACATATATAGATATATTTTGGCCACATCATTCTAACAAGACAGACAAATAAAGCACTTTTAGAGCAAACACTGTAAGAGGAGGTAGGGGCAAAAGTCAGAAAAGCACAGCAAGCAGCTTAGAGAAGCAGGGAGAGGGGGAGGAGGTGGGGTGGGAGCATACATCTAGGAAACACGGGCTTTTGGGGCGTTCTTAATTTATGTTAGATAACCTCAATTTCAAAGGATTTTTTTTTTTTTTTTTGGTAAAAAGGCAGCCAAAGAGCATTTAGGAATCAGCTTGGAATCTTAAGAAACCCACTGAAACACATGCCTGTGTGATTTAAGTCTGTCATAGAATGTCCGCCGAATGTCCACCGGGACAACCCTTGAGCCAAAAACAAAAAGGGGGCTGTAAAAATCGAATGCCAGGTGTCCCTGTACAAACAAAATTCACCTCGGCAAAAGTTTCTAGCTACTGTTGCGTGGGTCAGGCTTCCGGCGAACCCGCAGCTTCTTTGGAAAACCCGAAAAGCAAATGGGTCACGCCAAACCCTACCGGGCATGGACTATAAAAGGGAACTCACCTGAAGCTGATCTTGCATGGCAAAGGGTGTGTGTGGGAAAGGCGTTTTCCAGCATGGCCCTAGGCCCTGGGTCCACGGGGAAAAAAAGGGGGGGCCCTTTCAGTGGGAACCTCCACCTGTTAAGAAAAATCTTAATACAAGCCGCTCCGACGACACAAAGAATTCTAATTAAACCAAATTAAATGCCCATGTTTAATAAATGGCGCACTCCCGGGTGACCGAGAGCACGGCAGGGAGAAGACAGGGAGTGTACACGCAAACCCAAAACCACGTGTTCCTCTTTCAGATGCAAGCCTAAATACCCTGTGGGAGTGGTCCTGACCCTCGCCAAGGAGGGGTCAGTGGAATCCAAGAGGCTTGGCAGGCTGGGAGTTGGAGTCCAACAGCTTGACCAGCTCGGGTGACACTTCCAACTCAATGTTGCAGTCTCTTAGAGTCTGCAAGAGGTCTGTCCAGGATCTTCTGGCTTTTAGAGTCTCCATTGAGAAGTCCGGTGTATTTTTGATAGGTCTGCTTTTATATGTTCTTTGGCCTTTTTCTCTCGCAGCTTTTAAGATTCTGTCTTTATTCTGTATGTTTAATGTTTTAATGATCTTGTTGAAGATCTGGTTTATGCCACTGATTTAGGACTATTCCCCCACATCTCTTCCTATAATTCAGAGGTTTGGTCTTTTCATTGTTTCCTTTATTTCCTGTATATTCCTTTCCTATAAGTTTTGTTTTTCACATTCTTTGCTTATTTCTTCTCAGTCCTCTATTTTATCTTCCAGGCCTGATGTTTTACCTTCTGCTTTATTTTTTCCTTGTTTATAAGGCTTTTCTTTTAGTTTTGTAGTTAGTTATTACAGTTTTTAGTTGTATTAGGATTTATTTTTTACAGTATTTAATCATTTTTTTAATTTATTTATTTCTTTATTAATTAATTAAAGATTTCTGTCTCTTCCCCACCGCCGCCTCCCCTTTCCCTCCCCCTCCCCCAATCAAGTCCCCCTCCCTCGTCAGCCCAAAGAGCAATCAGAGTTCCCTGCCCTGTGGGAAGTCCAAGGACCACCCACCTCCATCCAGGTCTAGTAAGGTGAGCATCCAAATTGCCTAGGCTCCCACAAAACCAATAGGTGCAGTAGTATCAAAAACCCATTGCCATTGTTCTTTGGGTCTCAGTAGTCCTCATTGTCTGCTATGTTCAGCGAGACCGGTTTTAACCCAGGCTTTTTCAGAACCAGTCCAGCTGGCCTTGGTGAGTTCCCGATAGAACATCCCCATTGTCTCAGTGTGTGGGTGCACCCCTTGCGGTCCTGAGTTCTTTGCTCGTGCTCTCTCTCCTTCTGCTCCTGATTTTAAATCTCTATCATTAAAGTTATTACATTTTTTAAATATATTTATTTATTTATTTACTTATTATGTATATAATATTCTGCCTGTGTGTATGTCTGCAGGCCAGAAGAGGGCGCCAGACCTCATTACAGATGGTTGTGAGCCACCATGTGGTTGCTGGGAATTGAACTCAGGACCTTTGGAAGAGCAGGCAATGCTCTTAACCGCTGAGCCATCTCTCCAGCCCAGTTATTACATTTTTAAATTCCATCTTAACAATGTAAATCCTCTTAATGTTTCTATCACTTGGCTAAATTCCATTTTGAAACTTGGATTATTTTAATCATTTGATTACCCTATGTGTAATTTAAATTTTAATTGCTCTTAATAATAAAAACCCGGAGTCAGATATTAGGGGGTGAAAACAGAAAGATCAGAGAAGGGAGCAGCCAGCCACTAACTAGAGTTTGTCTTACTGTGGGGGCCAGCCATGATAAGCTAAGTCTGGGCAGGTCACCCAAAGGAAGTTCTTTACTTCCAACCATTATCACCTGCCAGAGTAGAACTTGGCCCTTGTTGAACTTAATAAGAGGCCTGAGTCTCAGTAGTTTCCCCTGAACCAATACCTGGTATCAGGGAAGAACCACAAACTGAGATAATTTGGCCCCCACCCAAGAACAGACCATTCAAAGGAAATGTCTGGCATTCCAAGCACTGTAGATAGAAACACCTGCCAGCGCACATTCACCAGGACACCCCTAGACAATTGTCAGTCAATCAGGGGTCCTGAACCTCAGAGACCCCTCACCCCCAACTTTACTACTATAAAAACCCAATTCTAATTGAGCTCGGGGCTCTCTGGTTATTCCAATATGTTGGACATGCAGAGAGACCAAGTTTGCAAACTTGATTAAAATAAAGGCTCTTTGCTTTTACATATGGAACTTGGTTTCCTTGTTGGCTTGTGTGGGGATCTTGCAGTTCTGGGTATAACACTTCTATCAACTCCTCAGACCAAAGGGGATCAACTTCCTGTTTCCTCCCATCTTACATTCCTCTCTCCAGCCAGCCATATCACTTTCTGTCTCTACCTTTCTAGTGCTGGGATTAAAGGCCTGTGCCTCCAGGAGACCACTTCCTAAATATAACCCCAGTAGCACAGATATTGAAAGAAACAATTAATAAATGGGACCTCCTGAAACTGAAAAGCTTCTGTAGAGCAAAGGACACGGTCAGCAAGACAAAATGACAGCCTACAGAACGGGAAAAGATCTTCACTAACTCCCATCAGACAGAGGTCTGATCTCCAAAATATACAAAGAACTCAAGAAAGTGGTCATCAAAAGAACAAATAATCCAATAAAAAAAAATGGAATACAGACCTAAACAGAGAACTCTCAATAGAGGAATCTAAAATGGCTGAAAGACATGGAAATGCTCAACATCCTTAGTCATCAGAGAAATGCAAATCAAAACAACTATGAGATTCCATCTTATACCCATAAGAATGGCCAAGATCAAAAACATTGATGACAACTTATGCTGGAGAGGTTGTGTGGTAAAGGGAACACTTCTGCATAGCTGGTGGGAATGCAAGCTGGTACAACCCCTTTGGATGTCAGTGTGGTGATTTCTTAGATAATTAGGAAACAACCTTCCTCAAGACCCAGCAATTCCACTTTTGGGTATATATCCAAAGAATGCTCAATCATGCCTTAAGGACATGTGTTCAACTATGTTGACAGCAGCATTGTTTGTCATAGCCAGAACCTGGAAACAACCTAAATGCACCTCAACTGAAGAATGGATAAGGAAAATCTGGTACATTTACACAATGGAGTACTACACAACAGAAAAAAAAGACATCTTGAAATTTGCAGGCATATGGATAGAGGTAGAAAACATCATTTTGAATAGGTGACCCAGACCTAGAAAGACAATTATCACGTGTACTCTCTCATAAGTGGTTTTTAAGCATAAAGCAAAGAAAACCAGCCTACAAACCACAATCCCGGAGAACTTAGACAACAATGCAGTCACTAAGAGAGACATACATAATAGATCTAATCTATATGGGAAGTAGAGGAAGACAAGATCTCCTGAGTAAATTGGGAGCATGCGGACCTTGGGTGAGGTCTATATTTTTTTAAATTTTTTTTTAAAAAGGTCTTTGCCTCTCATTTGCTGTGATCAAAGGTGTGTGCCACCACTGCCTGGCTTCTATGCTTACGTAATGGCTAGCTCTGCCCTCTAATCTTCAGGCAAGTTTCATTTGTTAGTGCACAAACAAAATATCACCACACTTATGTTTGTGTTTTCTTGGGAATCACATCATCTCTCTTTCACTTATTCACTTATTGAACTAATCATTGTGGCTTCTTTGAATTCCTGAATTTTTTGTTGAAACTGGTGTTTTTTCATTTAAATTCAGTTTCCTGGGACACATCTAGATAACTCTTATTAGCAAACATGTCTACAGGACTGGTATGGGTTCCTTTTTATGGTGGTGGTGGGAGGGAGGGATATAATCCAGCCTTTTGAAGGTATCTGAATTGATGATGATTAAGCAGAACCTTTAACAAATTTGCAAACATAGGAGACAAAATGACCCAGATTACCAGGGATGGAGTTTGTGATCAAACTCCATGATTTCAGATGAGACCCTAAGGGGTTAATCCTTGCAAATAAAGATAATAAAGGAAATCAAGGTATTCTGCAATATTACAAAAATGAAAGTTAAATGACAAAACACTGCCCAAAGCCACATGAGAATGTCAAATATAATGCAAAAATAAAATAAAAAATGAGCAAGTACAGCAATACTATTCTTGGAGAGTTATTAAAATACATTTTGAATTAAAATACCTGATAATAGCTGTTAATATAATTAAAATATTCTATAATGCTTATAATATCCAAGAGAATTACAATAATTTCTCAAAGTTACAGAGTGCATATTCAAGATAATTTTTACTAGGACTGTAAAATAATTTTTAAAATTATTTCAATTTTGTAGAATGAAGACTGCAATCATCAAAATAATAAATTCAGGATGAGAAAACACAAGATAAAAGCAGAAAACAGACTGAAAGAAAATGAGCATAGTAAGAACAAAAATAATCATTAGTAAATACAATAAATAAAAATGAACTAAATGCTACATAAAGGAGCAATATTCAGAAAAATAAATTCAACTATGTGCTATTAAAAACAAACAGGAAAGCAGAAAGGACAAAAAGTTAAAAATGAAAACCTATATATCAATCAAAAGGAAGACAGTGTTAGCAATTAATAGAAGTTTTACAAAATAAGCAAGAGAGTAGCATTTGTTACATAGTACACAATATCTTACTTCCTTAGCCTGGGTTACTATTGCTATGATATTCACACCATGACCAACGCAATTTGGGGAGGAAAGGGTTTCATGTCATCACCAATGGAAGTCTAGACAGGAACTCACACATGGCCAGAATGTGGAGGCAGTAACAGATCCAGAGGCTGTGGATGGGTGCTGCTTACTGGCTTGCTTTGCTTCCTCTGGTTTTCTCAGCTGCTTTCTTACAGAACTCAGGCCTATCAGCCCGTGGATGGCACTACTCCCGATGGAATGGGTCCTCCACCTCTGATTACTAATTAAGAAAATGCTTTTACAAGCTTGCCTACAGCCTGATCAGGTTTTTGTTATTGATTTGTTTGGGGCTTTTTTTTTTTGTGGGTGTGGGGTAGATGGGGTGGTGTTGAAGTCATGTATCTCTGTGTAACAGCCCTGTTGTCTTAGAAATCACATTATAGACCAGGCTGCTCTTGAACTCACAGAGATAACACCTGTTTCTGCCTCCCTTCCAAGTGCTAGGATTAAACACATGTGCCACTACTCCTGTCTAGCCTATGACCTTAAGGAATTTTCTGCCTTCCTTGTAGAGTGGGGGGGGGGCTTTGTTTGTTCCGGCCACCTGGCTAGCTTACACCCAAAATAATCACACAGAAACTGTATTCATTTAAAATACTGCCTGGCCCATTAGTTCTGGCCTCTTATTGGCTAACTTTCACATCTTGATTTAACCCATTTCTAGTAATCTGTGTAGCACCACAAGCTGTGGCTTACCGGGAAAGATTCTAACCTACGTCTGTCTCAGGCAGGAGCTTCATGGCATCTGCCACTCTGCCCTTCTTCCCAGCATTCAGTTCTGTCTACTCCGCCTACCAAAGTGCTGCCCTATCAAAAGGCCAAGGCAGTTTCTTTATTCAACAAATGAAAGCAACACATAGACAGAAGAACCTCCTACACCACTTCCTTTCTTCCTTTTGTTTTTTAGAGGAGACAGGGTTTCTCTGTGTAAAACCCCTGACTGTTCAGTAATTTTATTTATACACAAAGCTGTATTGGAATGCAGAGATCCACCTGGGAGGCAATTTCTTAATTCAAGTCCCATCCTGTCATGTGTTCCTAGCTTGTGTCAAGTTGACATAAAACTGTCCAGTACACTTACATAGTAATAACATGTAGTTACATATATAATACAAAGTTTACATAGTAAATTACCATCTAAAATCCTAAAGAGAGATAAATAGAAATACATAGCAACATTAAAAGTTTTGGTTCAGCCAGGAGATAGAATTCCTCTAAATTCTTGTGCATCTATATTGTACTTTCAAAAGCAAAACTGGAAAAAACTAAAAAAAAAAAATCCATAATCAAAGCAAAGTGAGATGTGTTTATTTATTCTGTCAGTAATTGATAACATAAGTACAAAGAAGATTGACACAATCATAAAAACATTTAAATAACATAATTTAAGATGTAGAGTTATATTGATCCATATGTTATCTGCTTTCTCTGGATAATTACTGAATTCTGAGGCAATGTGTGAGTCATGAAACCTGGGCCTGATAGACAGAGTGAAGTATCCCAGGGCCTTCTAGCAATTCCAATTAGATAAAAAGGATTGTATGCGCAGATGCATGATTTCCTTGTTAGACATTAGCTAAATTTTGAATTTGCATAGAGTAGATAAATAAATTTAAAACTTATAGTTTTGAAGAGCTATGAATTAGATTTTTCATTCTTTTCTCAAAAGTCTGAGAGGACTTTCTCTCAAGAATATGTTTTAGGGCTGGAGAGATGGTAAAACAGTTAAGAGCATTGTCTGCTCTTCCAGATGACCAGGTTCAATTCCCAGTACCCATAAAGCAGCTCACAACTGTCTGTGATCTGGGAGATCCAACTCCCTCACACAGACACATATGCAGGCAAAACACCAAATGCACATAAAATACAAAATCTTGCAAAAAAGAGAAGAATATGTTTTAAAGAGAGACAAGGTCAATTAAATGCATTGTGAGGGCTATCCTTGGTTGTCAGTTTGGCTACATCTGGAATTTGGTGTTAACTAAAACCAAGAGACTGTGTAAGCCTATGGGAGTTTTATTTTGATTAAATTATTTAAAATGAAAAGGCCCAACATAAATGCACAACTTTGATATGGGAAGATCCAGCTAAATCTAGGTCATCTGAGGCATTAAGGCTCACCTAAAATCTAGACCACATTTTCTGACAGCAGCCTGTAGAAAGGGCGTGGAGGAAGGGAAGCATTTGCTTTTTGCCCTCACACTCACTGGCAAGTTAATTCCTTCACTGGAGTGGAGCTTTCTTCAAGATCCTGGTGTCTACTGAAGACATTCAATCTCATAGACCAAAAAGCTACTGAAATCTTGACCTTTTTCTGGTTAGACTGCCAATGCTAGAATAACTAGACCACAGCCTGTCAGCCACTCTACTAAATTCCCTTGTGTGTGTGTGTGTGTGTGTGTTCCCCTAGAGAACCCTGACAAATTCATGCACAGATAGTTAGCTGTTGTAAATACATACACACACAACCAAAACAAGCAGACTTTACACTATAAAGAAATTTAAACAGAAACCTGAAACTAAAATATAATTAACTGAATACTATAGAAAATAAAAACTATACTATATAATATATGCTATGTAAGTAAAAACACCCACGCCTAAATTAAGAACTATATGGATTTAATAGGAGACTAGCATATAACAAAAGGAAAGAAAATAATGAAAATAAATGAGGATAAAAATCTTATATAAAATAAATAATCAAGTAATCTAACACTTATGTAAGTTCCAGTAGAAAGATAGGGAAATACAGGGCAGAAGAAATACTGTGTCCTGCAATTGTTGAAAGCCGTCAAGTTACAAATTAAAGAGTAGCAAACCTCGGGGGGAAAACTGTAGAGAACGCAACCTAAGTACAGCATCATCTAGTTGTTAAAAACCCAAAAAGACTTAGAGGCCTCTAAAAAAAAAGTCACCAGGAAAATGAGACACATCAACTTTAAATTATGCACAATAAGAGTGAGAGCTGACATTTTATTAGAAATTGTGGTTACCAAAAGACAGCAGAGTGACACGTTTGCGAGCAGGAGAGAGAGTAAACATAAAATAATAAAAACAAAAAAAGCACTGAGTGGGTAACTTTGTAAAAAATATAATCAAGTAACAACTGTTAGAAATAATTATACTGTAGGGATTATGATAGAAAGTTGAAGTACGTGACAGCAAAGGTAAAAAATATGAAAACATTAAATGGATTAAATAAGTTTTAATACATTGTTGAGGAGGTGGTAAAGATAATAAGAGTAAGTAAGAAATTAACACAGCATATTATTAACTAGTAGTATATTAAAGAATAGGTAAGGAGTTGAAACAATAGCTCATCAGTTAAAAATGTGTTGCTTTTCCAGAGACAGAGATTGGATTTCCTCTACCAGGAATTTCACCCACATCAGTCAGCTCACAACCATCTACCATTCAAATCTCAAGAGATCTGAGAACTTAGGCCTCAGCAGGGACCACTTTTATGCACATATACTCATACACTGACACACATACACACAGATTACTTGGATGGTTTGTGTCAGGAATGTTTTAGATTTAACATTTTCTTTGACCAGTGAGTATATTTCTTCTATCATGCTTCAATACATCAGATTCTCTTTTCTGTCTCTTGTATTTTGTTGGTGATGCCTGCGTCTGTGTTTTCTGTTTACTTACCTAGCTTTTCCATTTCCAGAATTCTCTCAGTTTGTGTTTTCTTTATTGTTTCTACTTCCATTTTCAGGTCTTAAACAGTTTTACTCCTTTTCTTCAACTATTTGAGATTTTTTTCTTTTTTGTTTCTTTGTTTGGTTTTGTTTTTCTTGGCTTTTTTAATATTCTGTAAGTGGTTTATTGATTTTCTAAATTATTTTAATTGTCATTTCCTGAATATAATTAAGGGATTAATTTCCTCTTTTGGAACTCTATCATCATCTTTTTAAATAAATAAGATTTATTTATTTATTTATTTATTTAATGGTTATGAGTGCTCTATCCACATGTACACCTTTATGCCAGAAGAGGGCATCAGATCCCACTAGAGAGGGTTGTAAGCCAGCGTGTGGTTGCTGGGAATTGAACTCAAAACCTCTGGAAGAGCACCCAGTGCTCTTTACTGCTGAGCCATCTCTCCAGCCCCTATCATCATCTTAAAATTGGTTTTAGCCAGGCAGTGGTGGCTCACGCCTTTAATCCCAGCACTTGGGAGGGAGAGGTAAGCAGATCATTGAATTCAAGGCCAGCCTGGTCTACAAAGTGAGTTTCAGGACAGCCAGGACTGTTACACAAAGAAACCCTGTCTTGATAAAACAAAACAAAAATAGAGCTTGTTTTAAGGTCATTTCCTTATACTTCAGCTATGTTGGACTATTCAGGGCTTGCTCTAATGGGATGACCGGGCTTGGGTGGTGACATATTGCCCAGGCTGTTGATGTTTGTGTTCTTACACTGATGTCTAGGCACCTGGATTTAAAGTAATTATATGTCTATGTGACAATTTCTGGATTTGTCTTTGTTGGATGGGTGTTTTTCTTCCCTTGGTTTCTGTTTTCTCTCTGGTCTTATAACTGTAGTGGTCTGTGTGGTTAAGCAAAGAGTCTCTGCCCAAATTGGGGCCTGAATGCCTCTGGTTCATCAAGGGGTTTGCTGCCCAAGTTTCGGGCTAAAATTCTGGCTGAGTGCCTGGACTCTAATCTGGCCAGGGGTCCTTTATATTCAGGATACTGACCTGGCTTCTGGTGGGATAGAAGGTGTCTGCCTGATTGTCAGGGAGCTGGCCTGGTCTCTGGGGTTCAGGATAACTGGTCTTACCTTTGGTCAATTTGTAGACTTCTGCCAGAGGTATGGACTGGGATAAGGTCACAACAAGAGGAGTGATGATTGAAGTTATGCTGGGCAGGGACAGGTAGAGTGGAGAATCCATTTTACCTGAAGACAGGATGCTGGCCTGGCCTGGCCTCTGGCTGGGCAGGAGAGTTTCATAGAGATTGGGCAGAGATATGGTGACAAGGAGAGAAGGGGCAGTTGTGGTTCTGCTGGGTGGGTGTAGGCAGAGTGGAGTGAAGTGATGACTTACTGGGTTTTCAGGGAGTTGGCCTAGCCTCCGACAGGTATTAGGCCTTGCCAAAGGCTTGGACTGAGATACGGTGATGAAGAGAGGAGGGGCAGTTGGGCTTGAGTGTGTGCTGTGTGCTCTGTATGTGTGTGTATGTGTCTGCATCTGTGTCTGTCTGTTTGTCTTACCTGGTTTTCAGGGAGCAGCCTGGCCTATGATGGGGTAGGAGGCTTCTGCTAGAGGTGTGAGCCAGGATATGGTGACAAGGAGAGGAGGGGCTGTTGGAGTTATGCTGGGTGGGTGCAGGATGGGGGGGGCAGTCTCACCTGGACTTGCCTCTGGACAGGCAGGGTGCTTCTGCCAGAAGTGCAGGCCAGGATATGGCAAAGAGAGAAGGGACCTTTGGGGTTATGCTGGATGGAAATGGGTGGGTGGGGTTGGGGAGCATTCTTTCCTTGGGTTCAGAGGGCTGGCCTGGCCTCTGTTAGGCTAGAAGGTTTCTGCCATTGGTGTGGGCTGATATATGCTATTGATGGCGTTTTTATGTTAGCATCTAAACAACTAGTTTGGGACGATTGTGATTATAGGTGCTAATATCTAAAGAGGACCGGCGGATGCTTGTTTTTTAAACAAGCGGCAAAATAGGTGTGCATTTTGAAGGGTGGGGAAGTTGGAGAGAATTCAGAGGAGTTGGGGGAGCAGAACCATAGTCACAATTATTATATGAAAAAAAATGCTATAATTAAAGGAAAATAGAAGAAAATAGCACAGACTGATTAAATGGATTGAGAAAGAAAATCCATCTTTGTGTTATCGTCAAGGCACTCAGATTTAATTTTAGACACAATATTAAAAAACAATTAGAAGAAGTATTGCAAGCAAGTGGGACAAGAAAGCAAACAAGTTTGCTCTCCTAATATCTGACAAAATAGACTCCAAGCTAAAAATAAATTCAGAGAAATAAAGGATACTTCATTCTAAAGGGAAAAATAACCAATAAGATATTACTGTCCTAAACATATACGCAGCAAACTCTGGTGTACCCAACTTAACAAGAAGCGTGCAATTGGATTTAAAGACACAAATTAGCATCAAGCCAATAACAACAAGTGACTTCATACCCAACATCCTCCAATAAAAAAGCCATATAGGACACAGGCTCTGCCTACACCTGGAGGAAGAAGTGACCATCTGAGCTACCAGCTGGACAGCCCTGTGCTCTCACTCCTAGTCCCCAGGGGCACATCTTGTGCACCACCTCACCTACTGCAACCCCAGCAACCAGGTAGCAGCATCCTCCCTACCCACCCCACCATCCCCACCCCCACTCCACCCCCCTGCCACAACAGCCACCACCTGAGACAAAGGCTCCGCCAATACCTGGAGGAAGAGCAACAGGCAGCAGCATCCTTCCAACCAACCCCAACCATGCCCTGCTGCATCAGAGTTCACTGGAGCCACAGGCCCCAAGTTCACCTAGAGGAAGAGCAACCACCTGAGCTACAGGCCCCACCTGCAATGATTTCAGGAAAAGATGGGTAAACATTAGTGTAAGAATACATTCAACAACATAAAGAGCAATATGGCAACAACAGAAACAAGTGGTTCTACAACAGTAAGACCGGAACATCCCAACGCAGATGAAGCAGAAGGAAACTACCTTAAAAATAACTTTATGAAGATGATAGAGGCCCTTAAAGAGGAAATGAAATTTTCCCTTAAAGAAATGGAGGAAAAGACAAAAAGAAAATTGGTTGGAAGAAATCAAGAAAACAGGACCCACCCTTCTACTGCATACGAGAAACACTCCTCAATCTCAAACATTACCTCAGATGGACATTACGTCAAAAGAAAGGGTTGGGAATTTTTTTTTCCAATCAAGTGGACCTAAGGAATAAGCTGGTGTAGCTATTTTAATATCTACCAAATTAGACTTCAAACTAAAATCAATGATAAGAGATGGAGAGGATACTTCATACCCATCACGGGATAAATTCATCAAAATAAAGTCTCAATTCGAATATATATGCTCCAAATATAAGAGCACCCACATTTGTAAAAGAAACATTACTAAGCTTAAATCACACATCATACTCCATACAACCCCATACACTAATAGTGGGTGACTTCAACATCCCACCCCGCTCTTACCAATGGACAGTTCTGCCAAACAGAAAATACACAAAAACTAAAAGAAATAACAGATGTCATGACTCAAATGGACTTAACAGACATCTATAGAACATAACACCCGAACACAAAAGAAAATACTTTTTTCTTCAGCACCTCATGAAACCTTCTTTAAAATTGACCACATACTTGGCAACAAAGTAAACCTCAAAAGATACATACAATTGAAATAGTCCCATGTGTCTTATTGCATCACCATAGGTTAAAGTTAGAATTAAACAGCAACACTAATTAAGAAAGCCTACAAACTCATGGAAATTGAACAGTGCTCAATTGAACAACCCCTAAGTGAAGGAGGAAATAAGCAAAAAGAAAGAAAGAAAGAAAGAAAGAAAGAAAGAAAGAAAGAAAGAAAGAAAGAGAGAGAGAGAGAAAGAAAGAAAGAGAGAAAGAAAGAAAGACTTCACAGAATTCAACGAAAATGAAGGCACAATGTACCCAAACGTATAGGACACTATGAAAGTGTGCTAAAAGGAAAGTTCATAGCACTAAATGCCTACATGAAGAATGTGGAGAAAGCTCACACTAGCAACTTAATAGCACACCTGAAACTCTAGAACAAAAAGAAGCAGACTCATCCAGGAGGAGTGGAAGACAGGAAATAATCAAATTAAAGACTGAAATTAATAAAAATACAAACAAAAAACAAATAGAAAGAATCAATAAAACAAAGAGTTGGTTCTTCAAGAAAATCAACAAGATAGAAAAACCCTTCTCCAAACTAACCAAAAAGCAGAGAGAGAACACCCAAATTAATAAAATCAGAAATGAAAAGGGGGATATAGCAACTGACATTAAGGAAATCCAGAGAATCATTAGGTCATACTTGAATAAACAATACTAGCACAAAATTGGAAAAATTTAAAAGATATAGACAACTTTCTTGATAGGTATCCCATACTAAAATTAAATCAGGATCAAATAAGCAATTTAAACAGATACAAAACCCCTAAGGAAATAGAAACAGTCATTAAGTCTCAAAAACAAAGAAAGAAAAGAAAAAAAAAAGGACCACTGCCAGATGGTTTCAGTGCAGAATTCTACCAGAATTTCTGAAAGTCTAACACCAATACTCCTCAAATTGTTCTGTATAATAGAAACCTAAGGAGCATTGTCAAACTCTTTTTAAAAGGCTACATTACCCTGATAGCCAAACCATACAAAGATACAATAAGAAAGAGAGTTGATGCAAAAATACTCAATAATATACTGGCAAAACAAATCCAATAACACATAAAAAAAAAATCCACCATTATCAAGTAGGCTTCATCCCAGAGAATCAGGACGACTCAACATATAAAAATCTGTCAGTGCAATAAACCATATAAATAAACTGAAAGGAAAAAAAAAAAACACATGATCATCTCATTAGATGCTGAAAAAGCCTTTGAAACAATCCAATACCATTTCATGATATTCTGGAGAGATCACATACCTAAACATAATACCTAAACATAATAAAGGCAGTATACAGCAAGCCTACAGCCAACATCCAACTAAATAAAGAGAAACTCAAAGTGATTCCACTAAAATAAGGAATATACAAGGCTGCCCACTATTTCCATATCTATTTAACATAGTACTTGAGTTCTGGCTAGAGCTATAAGGCAACAAAAGGAGATGAAGGAGATACAAATTGGAAAGGAAGAAATCAAAATTTCACTATTTGCAGATGATATGATAGTATACATAAATGACCCTAAAAACTCTATCAGGGAACTCCCACAACTGATGGAATACTTTCAGTATTGTGGCAGGATACAAGATTAACTCAAAAAAAAAAAAAAAAAGTCAGTAGCCTTTCTATATACATGAGAAAGGGGCTGAGAAAGAAATTAGAGAAATGTTACCCTTTACAAAAGCCAAAAATAATATAAAATCATGGGATAACTCCAATGAAATAAGCAAAAGACCTGTATGACAAGAAATTTAAGTCTTTAAAGAAAGATATTGAAGAAGATAACAGGAAATTGAAAGATCACCCATGCTCTCGAATAGGTAAGATCTACATAGTAAAAATGGCAATCTTACCAAAAGCAATTTACATATTCAATGCCATTCTATAAAAATTCCAATACAATTCTTCACAGACCCCAAAAGAACAATATTTAACTTCATATGGAAAAACAAAAAAAAAAAATCAGAATTGTTGTTGAGGTTTCTGTCTGCCCGGTTCCCCAGCTGTTTAGTCCCAGAGAAAATCACACAGAGAGTCTGAATTAGATATAAACTGACTGGCCCAATACCTCAGACTTTGTATTAGCTCTTATAACTTATATTAACCCATTATTCTATTATATGTTAGCCACATGGTTTGGTACCTTTTTTAGTGGGCTAGGTCCCATCTTCCTTTCTTTGGTGTCTGTACAGGACTGCGGAGGAATGGGCTTCCTCTTTCCCAGAATTTTCCTGTTCTCATTGTGCCACCTCTACTTCCTGACTGGTTGTCCCACCTATACTTCCTGCCTGGCTACTGGCTAATCAGTGTTTATTGAAAACATAATTGACAGAATACAGAATTGTCCCACATCACTTCCCCCTCTTTTCTTTTAAACAAAGGAAAATATCTATAGTCCATTTTTTGAGAATGTGGATGTAGTATTCGAGGCTACTTCCTACTGGTTGGGGGCGCTGATTTCTCAGGGGCCTCCCTTCATCAAACCTGAATTTTCTTAACTCAGAATGAATCTACAGTCTCTCATTTCCTGTGGAAACAAAAGCAAAAACTCTTCTCCAAAGTAACACACCTTTTGACTTCAATTCTGATGTCAGGGTACTTTCAAAATACACAGAATAGCTAAAATGATAAAATAAAGGAACTTTATAATAAAGAAACGTCTGGAGGCATCACCATCCCAGACTTTAAGCTGTACTATAGAGCTATAGTAATAAAAACAGATTGGAGCCAGGCAATGGTGGTATATTCCTTTAATTGCAGCACATGAAAGGCAGGCTCTTGAGTTTGAGTCCAGCCTGGTCTATAGAGCTAGTTGTGGGAAAACCAGCTTGGTATTGGCATCAAAAACAGACACTTGGATCAATGGAATCAAATTGAAAACCCTGATATTAACCCACACACTTATAAACAACGGATTGTTGACAAGGAAGCAAAAATTGTACAATGGAAAAAGCAAGTATCTTCAACAAATGGTGCTGGCAGAACTGTATTATCAACATGTAAAAGAATACAAATAGATCCATATCTATGCCCATGCATAAAACTCAAATTCAAATACGTCAAAAACCTTAACATAAATCCTGTTACACTAAACCTGATAGAAGAGAGTGGAAAGTTGCCTTGATACATTAAAACAGGAGGCCACTTCCTGAATATAACACCAGTAATACAGACACTGAAATTGACAATTAATTAATGAAACCTTCTGAAACTGAGAAGCTTCTGTAAGGCAAAGAACACTGTTAATAAGACAAAACAGCAGTCTACAGAATGGGAAAAGTTTTTCACCAACACTGCATCTGACAGAAGACTGATCTCCAAAATACAAAATACATAAAGAACTCAAGAAATTAGACATCAAAATACCAAGTACCCAATTAAAAAAATGGGCTATAGATCTAAATAGAGAATTCTAAACCGAAGAATCTCAAATGGCTGAAATACACTTAAGGAAATGTTCAACATCCTTAGTCATCAGCAAAATGCAAATCAAAACAACTCTGAGATATCATCTTACACCTGTCAGAATAGCTAAGATCAAAAACATCGATGACAGTTTATGTTAGAGAGGATATAGAGTAAGGAAAACACTCCTGTATTGCTGGTGGGAATGCAAACTTGTACAACCACTTTGGAGATCACTATGGTGGTTTCTCACAAAACTGGGAATCAATCTATCTCAAGATCCAGCAATACCACTCCTTTGCATATATCCAAAGGATGTACAATCATATAACAAAGACATCTGCTCAACCATGTTCATAGCAGCATTTTTTGTAATATCCAGAACCTGGAAACAATCTAGATTCCCCTAAACCAAAAAATGGATAAAGAAAATGTGGTAATTTACACAATGGAGTACAAATCAGCTGGAAAAAAAATGAAATCTTGAAATTGCAGGCAAATGAGTATAACTAGAAAAAAAATACATCCGGAGTGAGGTAGCCCAGGCCCAGAAAAACAAACAGGGTATGTACTCACCCCTAAATGAATATCAGATGTAAAACAAAGGATAACCAGGCTACAATCAACAACCCCAGAGAAGCTAGGTAACAAGGAAGACCTTAAGAGGGACACACATGTAGGGCACCAGGAAAAGAAAACAGTAAGATCTCCTGGGTAATATGGGAAGGGGAGAAGAAGGGGGTATGGGGGATGAGAACATGAGTTCTTGAGATGGTCTAGTTGGGGGAAGGATGGAGAAAGGGAACTGTGAAAGAAATATCTTGGTAGAGGAAGCCATTATGGGGTTAGGGAGAAACCAGGTCTTAGGGAAATTCCCAGGAATCCACCTGGAAGAACCCAGCTAAGACTCCTAGCTTTAGTGGAAAGGGTGCCTGAACTGTCCTTACCCTATAATCAGATTAGAGACTATCCTAATTGGCATCATTCTGATGGAAGCAGAGGCAGTGATCCACAACCAAACACTGGGCTGAGTTCCTGGAGGTTAGTTGAGGGAGCAGGGATCATATGAGCAAAGAGGCTCAAGATCATGACTAGGAAAATTAGAGACAGCTGACCCGAACTTGTGGGAGCTAACAGACTCTGGATTTACAGCTGAAGATCCTGCATGAGACCGAAATAGTCCCTCTGAATGTGGGTGATAGTTATGTGACTTGATCTGCTAGGGGTGGGGGCTGGCAGAGGCACCAGGACTTATTCTGGGTGCATAAACTGCCTTTTTTGGAGCCCATTCCCTATGGTTGGATACCTTGCTCAGCCTTGATACAGGGGAGAGAGGCTTGGTTCTGTCTTAACTTGGTATACCAGACTTGGTTGACTACCAAGGGACTCCTTACCTCTTCTGAAGAGTGGATGGGATTGGAACTGAGGAGGTAAGGATGGGGGAAATGGAGGGAGGGGAAGTGGGACTAGTATGTAAAATTAAAAATGTTTTAAAGAAGAAAAAAGTCATATAAACAAAAAATAAATGGAGAAACATCAGAAGTAATTGACATCATACATCAAATATATCTAACAAATATCTACAGAATATCCAACCCAAGTACCAAAGAAGATACATTCTACTCAGGACCCTTGGAAACGTCTATAAAATCAGACACATTCTAGGCACAAAACAAGTCTCAACAAACTTAGAAAAAGTGAAATAATTCCATATGTCCTTTTTGACTATAAAATATAAATGTAAATATCAACAGCAAACCAATCCATAGGAAGTACGCAAACTCATAGAGATTAAACAACTCATTACTGAATAATAAATGAGTTAAAAAAGAAATCAAGAAAGATACAAAAAAATCCCTAGAACTAAATAAAGAAACATAATATATCTTTGGGATACATTAAAAGCAACCTAAGGAAAAAACTTATGACTCTAACAGTTCAAATGATCTGATACAGAAAATGTGAAAGGGAGAGGGCTCCAACTAGGAAGGGAAGAGAGAAAGAATAGAAAAGAAGGAAGAAGGACAAAATAGCACTGTAGATGGCTGGGAAATTCTTAAAGAATCACACTATTCATTGTCTTCCTTTAAAAATGTATAGTATAGGGCTGGAGAGATGGCTCAGAGGTTAAGAGCACTGCCTGCTCTTCCAGAGGTCCTGAGTTCAATTCTCAGCAACCACTTGGTGGCTCACAACCATCTATAATGAGATCTGGTGCCCTGCTCTGGTCTGGTGGCATCCATGCAGATAGAAAACTGTATCCATAATAAATAAACAAATCTTAAAAAATGTATAGTATATTCAAGACTGTGCACAAATATACATACATTGCTTAAGTGAAAATTTTTCATCTTCACTGAAAATGCTTGTCAAAGAGACAAAGGCCACCTAACAAAAACCCCAACACCAGACATCAAATCCTCTTTTGAGGTGTTGGTCAGGGTTTTTCAAGCAACACCCAAAACATTTAGTATATTGCTATTGCCTTTGGTTGCACTTCCTCCCTCAGAAGTAAAATGTAAGTACTTATTGATAAAGACACTATACAGTTCAGAAACAGGGCCCAGAGGCTCCTGAGCTGGAACTAAACATTTTTGAGGACTAGTGTCATGGAAACAGAAGGCACTAGGCAAGCTAACAAGGTAGGGAAGAAACCAACAGTCCTACCTAGGAATGACATGTATGAATGACAAATATGACTAGTATGGCATGATATTCCTTCAGGGTGCAATAGTGGCACATACCTTAGCAGCAACCAATAGCTCTCCAATTGGACTTAAGACCTGATAAACAAAAGGGAAATCATCTCTAGTTCTGAAAACCTAGGCCACTACCTAGAGCTACTCAAATAATGGATCTTGGAAGAGAATCTACATCCATTACTTACTAAAACAAAATAATCTATAACTACACTCTAAATATGTGTCTGTATACCCACAGACATGTATAGTCCTCACACCCCATTAAGGAAATTTTTCTTTGTAACAAATGGAGACAGTTGAAGGAACCACAGTCAAAGTGCAGAGTTGTGGAATATAGTCCCAGTGGATTTATCCACAAAAGAGCTCTAACAGCTAAGACTCAGGGAGCACTATGGAAGAGAGCATGGGAATATTGTAAGAGCCAGAGACTCAAGTAGTATTCTGTGAGGCTGTATCACAGTAATATCAGAAGCTGCACTCAAATCTCACCAACATGACTCCCTAAACATGAGCTGAGTAAAGAAAAACAGTAGATATGTCATCGTGTTTGTAGGAAAGGCCACAGGCCTTAACGCTGTTGTGATGGTTTGAATAGGAATGGCCCCATAGACTCAAGTGTGTGAATGTTTGGTCCATAGGGAGTGTGACTATTAGGAGGTGTGGCCTTGTTAGAGTAAGTGGGCATGCCCCCCTTGTTTCCTGCCATGACAATAATGGACTAACTTCTGAAACTATAACCCAGACCCAATTAAGTATTTTTCTTTATCAGACATGTTGGCGGCGGTCATGGCGTCTCTTCATGGTAGTGAAACTCTAAGACACCCACATCAAGAACTATAGGCAGCTAAGGAATGCCGAGAACAGGATAAATAGTCTTCCCGAGGGAGGAGCAGGTCAGTTGGTTATCCAATACCAAACAATGAGCCCTGAAACCATACATGCATGTAACATTGTAAAGACTGAGCAGATCATATGTAGACTATGTATATACACTTACATGTATATATGTAACAGCAAGTAATAGGGAAAAGGTCGCAAATTTGAAACAGAAAGTAGGAGTATGTGGGAGGTTGTGGAAGAAGGAAACAGCAGAGTGAAATATCATCATATTATAATTCCAAAAATAAAAAAAATCTGGAAAGCACAAGTACATCACTTAACAATGCAACTCAGTAATTTTTAATAACAAAAACAAATGAAACTGAAATCCATTAGACAGCAGGAAATAATAAAAATCAGAGCAGGTGTTAATGAGATAAAAACAATGAGAATAATATAAAGAATAAATGAATCCAAGAGCTGATCCTTTAAGAAGATAACCAAGATCAATTGACCCTTGGCTCAACCAAGCAAAAGAAAAAGACGACCCCCCCCCAAAAAAAATGAGGAATGACTAGGCAAACATTTCAACAGACGTTAAAGAAAATCAGAATGTTGTAAGGGAATATTTTAAAAACATTTAGTACCTTAAGTTGGAAAAATTTAAACAAATGAATGAAATTATGGATTAATCTGAGCTACAAAAGTTTGAAAAAGAAGAGATCAACAAGTTAAATGGTTCCACAAACCAATAAGAAAATCAGAAAAGTAATAAAAAGGGTTTTGATTAAAAGAAGCCAGGCCCAGGTAAATTCACAGCAGAATTCTACCATTCAAAAAAATTATAATCCATACTTCTTGAGTTATTTCAACAATACAAACAGAAGAAGAGCTTCCACACTCCTGGAATGAAGCCAACTAACTAACTAAAACCAAACCAAGGGGCAGCAAAAACTACAGGCCAATATCCCTGATTAACATAGGTGTTAAAATCTCAAAAAAAAATATTTCAAACCTGGATACAGAAACATATAAAAAGATCCTCAACCATGACTAAGTTGAGTTTATCCCAGATTGAAGGGATGCAAGTCATTGAATGTAATGAACTACATAAAAGAATTTAATGACCAAAATTATGTAAGTTTCTCAATACCTGTATACAAAGCATATGACAAATTTCACCATGGACTAAGTGATAAAAGTCCTTGAGTATAACCACAGGGAGTGTGTCTCAACATAACAAAGGCTATGCCTGACAAAAACCACATTTTTTTTTTCAAGACAGGGTTTCTCTGTATAATAGCTCTAGTTGTCCTGGAACTCGCTCTCTAGACCAGGCTGACCTCAAATTTGCAGAGATCCACCTGCCTCCGCCTCCCAAGTGTTGGAATTAAAAGTGTGCACCACAACTGCCTGGTAACAAAACCACATTTAACCTCATCCTAAATTGAAAAAAGTCCAAGCAATCCCACTAGAATCAAGAATGGCACAGGGCTCTACACTATACCTACTTTTTATCAATACCATACTCATAGCACTAGTTACATTAGTGAAACAGAAGAAAATTAAATGAGTACAAATAGAAAAAGAAGAACTCAAGCTATCCTTGTTTGCAGACGGTTTGTTTTGAACATAAGAGATCCAAAAATTCTGACAGGAAACTTGTCAAAACATTCACAATCTCAGCAAAGCACAACGTATAAACCCAACTCATAAAAATCAGTAATCTCCTTTATAAACCAACAGCAAATATGATAAGAAAGAGATCGTGGACCCACTTCTAGTCCCTTCACCTTCAAAGAAAATAAAATTTCTAGGAATGCACCTGGCCAAAAAGTTGAAAGACCTCTATAAGGAAAACTTTAAACCTCTGAAGAAGGAAATTGATACTTGTACTTCTAGATTAGCAGACTTAATATTAATTTTTTAATATTAAAAATCAGCTGATCAACTTCGTGCAATCCCAGGAAAATCCCCCACAGCATTTTCACACACAGAGTAAGGAAAACCATCCTAAAAGTCAGGTGGAACTACACAAGACTCTAGATAGACAAAACAATCCTGAATGAAAAGCATAATGCTGGAAGGATTACCAGGGCAGATCTCAAGATATATTACAGTCCTATAGTAATAAAGAGCAGCTTAATACTAGCACTAAAACAGATATGCAGATCAGTGCAACAAAATAGAAGACCCAGGGATAATCTCCCTAACTAGCTGTTCGGTCCCAAGTGGTGAGCTCCAAAAACATACACATAGAAGCAACATTAAGCAGGCTGCATTTATATGTTTATTTGCATACATGTGTAACAAAATTACGTGTTCATGAATTTGAGAGGAGAAGGACATGAAAGGATTTGGAGAGAAGAAACATAAGGAGAAAATGACATTATTGTATTTTAAATAAATAAAACAGTTTAAAAAATAAATGCAAAAAAGAAAAAAGTAGATCGATTAGCAAGCCAGTTTCTGAAAATTTTGTATGTCCAAGAGTGCAACCTTGACTTCAGTTGTAAAAAGGACTTTTAGATGTATGACTTAGACAACTCAGCCATTCTGTGAGACAGAGTTCATAGAGTTGCAACTAATACCATTGGTTAACTTCTGTAATATCTGCGAATCCCAATAGCTTTGGCTCTGATTCCATCTACCTTCATTCAAGGTAGTGCCATTGTCACCAAAACTCAGCATCTTTCCACCAAAAGAAACTAATACAAGAAATGAGCTCAATACATTTAGTTTTCTGTCTCAGGCTGAAAACCCACCTGTCCCCTCTGGAGAGTATGAGTTAATGACTGTCATTCACGGAGTATGTGTGGGAAGAGGGTTACTCAAGAGGTTAAAAAATGAGATCTCTAGCAAATACTAAGACAGAAATTCATGGACAATTTCCAAATTTTAACATTTAACTACTTTTTTCTGTTTCTACTTTCTTACAGATCACACATTAATTTTGATACTAAATAATAACTAATGTTTATTTCACATTGTCTTTATATTGGTGTTTCCTGAGTCTTCCTGTGATAGCCGTACTACCTTAACGTTTGCCTTTCTAATGGTAATTTTTCAGTAAAGATAGCATATGGTTCTTTGCACACATTTTAACCTAGTAAAGTGAGGAATCTTAGAAAAGTCAAGGAGATCTACATGAAAATGCTGAAGGTGAAATGGTGCCTTCAAGAGTGGGAGGCTAATCTCTGCGTATGACACAGGCATCAAATCATAAGATATAATTATCCCTGGAAGCTGGCACCAGATTGTTTACTTCCTTCCTCTTAAGATGAGAAGAAGATTTTATAGGAAAATATTAGCATTTTGCTTATTTTTTTTAAAGAAGAAATTTGTATCTAGCTCAGAATCTAGAAATGTGAATTGAAAATAGCAGCCATGTTTCTCTAACATTCCTCTAAAAGACTGAAACCCAGATGTTAATTTGAGTCTGTGGCTTTGCATAAAAGGCTTTATTCTGGCACCTTGCTCAGTCAAGAGGGCAGAGGCCCACTATAATTTCCTGCAATTAGAAATGGGCTGGAATCAGACGCTGCTAACATTCATCAAAGACTTAACCCATGAGCAACAGGAAACCAGAAATTTTAAGAAAAACCTCTGGGTTACTGTGGCATAGGCAGAGCTTCTGGGGAGTCCCAGGAGCTGGGTTACTGTAGCAGAGGCAGAGCTTCTAGGGAGCCCCAGGAGCTGGGTTACTGTAGCATAGGCAGAGCTTCTGGGGAGTCCCAGGAGCTGAAAGTGCACAATAGTAGGGAGCAGCAGCACATTCTTCTTCTTGTCACAGCCGCATCCACAAACTGCAGCCTATGCACAGGTACTGTTGCCACATGATGGTCAGGGATGCTGTAGAAATGGATCCCTGAGGGCTCTTGGAAAAGTAACTGGCTGTTTGATCAGGCATCTTGCGGACTAAGTCTAAAGACCAGAGCATATGATCTTTTCATCTCAGTTGGTGAATACTGGCCATGTTTTATGATTAAGGGTTGATGTAGGGTCAGTGTGAGGTTAATAGTACTAGAATCTGAACAAAAGAGATGCATTTATTAGCAAATAATGTCTTTTACAAGGCCAGGCATGGTGGCACATACCTTTAATCATAGTGCTTGGGAGGCAGAGGAAGGTGGATCTCTGAGTTTGAGGCTAACCTGGTCTATATAGTGAGTTCTGGTTCAGCTGAGGCTTCACATAGAGATACTGTTTCAAACAAATAAAACACAACACAAATCAATAATTTTTACAAAACCGGGATTCATTTCATGTTTTGGAACATTGTTAACTTTGTTTTGTGATCCTAGTAAGCCATTAAGAAACAGCTGGAGGTTGCTATGGTCTGGATGAAGGATAGCGGCGGATGTGCTGACTGTCACATGGGTGCCAGTCCCTATGTGGACTTAGAAGAGGCAGCTATATTAGTCATGCTTCTCTGGAGTAACAGAACTGATGGCCTTGAGTCTCACTCTTTCCTGGGTTGGGGGATGACACCAAAATCTGCTGTTGCTCAGGTAAATAAAGATCACATTGTAAAAAAAATGAAAGGATAGTTGACTGACTTAAACAATTGGTCACATGAGTAAGAACTTATCCACATGATTTGCAAAGCCCAACTGTGCTTGAATACAGACTGAGCCAGAGTTTGGTAGGAAACCCATAGACTGGTTAGTAGATGGGTCATACATCATCATTATGTGCCCACAGACAAAAGCAGTTCTTAAGTTCTTTTTTTTTCTTCCTCAGGACATACTCTAAAGTCAATGACAAAACCAATATAAAAATCCTTGATAAAAAGCCAGGCACAATGCTCTTATGAGATCCAGGCAAGAAGTTAAGAGTTTGAAGCTTAAAAGAAGAAGAAACAGAGAAAAGGTAGGAAAAAGGGAAAGAAGGAAGGAAGGAAGGAAGGAAGGAAGGAAGGAAGGAAGGAAGGAAGGAAGGAAGGAAGGAAGGAAAGAAGGGAGAGAGGGAAGAAGGAAGAGAGGGAAGAAGGGAAGGAGGAAAGAAGAAAAGGAAGAAGGGAGGGAGAGAGAGTGGGAGGGAAGGGAAAGAAAAGAAAAGCCAGCAAACAAAAGACCCCTTGAGTTGACTGAGAGAGTGCTATTTTCAGTTCTTGTCCTCCTCAACAGAGGTTGAGTAATGTTTCTGAAAGTGATTCAACCAGTGTTTTCATAAATGATCTATTTGTCATTATGTTATTTCTGGACTAAGGAAGGAAATACAAGGATTAACTTTTTTGAAAAAGCTTTACATATTGGTTATTAGATGCAGTGTGGATGAAATATAGCTACACTCTAAGAAGTGACTTGTTAGGTAACTCAATTTAAACTGCTTGAGGGCAATGCCCCTGCCAGATGCAACAGACTATAAAATAAAAAGTCCACAGCTGTGTGTGGTTGCTGATCAGTGGGGTTCTCTAGAACTCTCAAACATCACTGGTTAATGCCAGTGGTCTCGGCGACCCTCCAGAATTTTACAGTAAGACCCTGTTGCTGTAGATGCCACACACTTACGTCATGAAACATGGAGAAATAAAGCCAGTCCCAACCCAGAAACTTCATCCCTACCTATTAGCTTCCATAGTGCTCAGATGTTCTATTTGTGCTATCAGGGGAGAGAAAAGTATTCATCAATATTATACACCTGTGACCTTCAAAGCTACAAAAACTACTGGCCTGCACGATGTAGTATTTCCTGGACATGACAAAGCCATTGAACATTTTTTTTAGATTTATTTATTATGTATACAACATTCTGCCTCCATGTATGCCCGCACGCCAAAGGAGGGCGCCAGATCTCATTACAGATGGTTGTGAGCCACCATGTGGTTGCTGGGAATTGAACTCAGGACCTCTGAAAGAGCAGCCAGTGCTCTTAACCACTGAGCCATCTCTCCAGCCCTCTGAACTTTTTTTTAAATTTATTTATTTGTTTATTTATTATGTATACAATATTCTGTCTCTATGCCTGCAGGCCAGAAGAGGGTACCATGTGGTTGCTGGGAATTGAACTCAGGACCTTTGGTAGAACAGGCAATGCTCTTAACCTCTGAGCCATCTCTCCAGCCCAGCCATTGAACTCTTGAACCCCACCGTCACTGTGACAGCATGCATAAGAACTCTACATGATCATGACAAGCTAAATCAAAGCATAGAGAGGGAGGGAGCTTGTGAAATCTCACACTTAAACTGAGAAGTCATTGGCATCTGATGGCTGCTGGAGGGGAAGGATATTATGTTTCTTCAGGGATGCAGTCTCTGAAGGGTACCCATGCTCCAGTAGATGACTGTGGTGGCTAATATTAGTTGTCAAGTTTACTGGATCTGGAATCGATCAAATGTAAGAGGCTGGGTACATCTACAAGGTATTTTCTTGAACAGATTATTTGAAACTGGACCACCCTAGATATAGGAGGCTCCTTCTAGTGGCTGGCCAGCTGGAAGGACATGGAAGAAGGTAATATTATATCCTTCTAGGGTCTGTGATGGAGCTAGAAACAGATAGTTATATTTATAGTTTTCCTTAGTTATAATAAAAGATATATCAGATACAAAGCTTTAGATTTGTATCTAATACTTTCAAAATAGATGTACAAAACTCACAAAATAGATGATAGAGTATTTACTTTAATTTTGCCTAATACAAATAGACTAAATATTGTAACTGTAATTCTTGCTTGATAGCTGTTTTGTAGTCTGTAATTTTGCTATGTTAAAGTTAAAACCTTCCTTTTCATTTAGACAGAAAGGGGGAGATGATGTGTGTGGGACATCCTTCTTTATATGTGTTGCCTTTATTGGTTGATGATTAATGCTGTTTCAGCCAATGGATAGGCAGAATATAGCTAGGCAGAAAATATGAACAAAGAGACAGAGAAGAAAGAAAGAGTGAGGAGGTGCCATGTAGCCACAGAAGGAGTACCATGGCATGCCGGTAAGCCACAGCCTTATGGCAATACACCGATTAATAGAAATGGGTTAATTTAATAGTTAGAGCTAGCCCCTAAAAAGCCTAAGACATTGACTAGACAATTGTAACTAACAATAAGTCTTAGAGTGGTTATTTCATAAGTGGCCATGGAAACTAGTGAGTGGGACCCAAATGGTGGAAAGAAACTGGGCTGGGGTATCAGGGGGACAGAGAATATTTCCAGCTGCAGTCATAGGCAATAACAACCAATTCTTACTCTTATTACTCAAAAAAAAACTTATTGAACTAGCAAGATGGTTCAGCAGGTAAAGGCACTTTCTGCCTGACAATGCAAGCCTGAAAACCTCAGTTTCATCTACAGAACCCATGTAAAGGTGGAAAAAGAGAACAATCTCCGCAAAACTGATCTCATCTCCACATGCATGTTGTACCACATACACCCACCCAATCACCCCCTATACACCAATAATAAATAAAAATGGAAAAGTAATTTATCATTTAAAAGTAAAGGTAGATTTCTCAGGGGTCTTAAACTACCTAATCCCTCTCTTAGAAATTATGACTGCTCTGCCTAGTTTAAGTAGTGTTGAGACGCATGCATTTTCTCTGTGTCCTCCAAGTGTGTTCTCTTTGTTGCCACAGATTTAGAGAGTGCTGTCATCAAATGGCTATGTGAGTGATGGCATCTGTTGTTCCGCTTGGACATCCAGAGTATACCTTGGCCATGAAGCCACGGAATGTCTTTAAGTTATTTAACAAGAGATGCTCAAAGTTTTTGACTCATGCACAGAAATTTTACCCTTGAATCACCTCCTAATCTGAGGTGATTACTAGAGTGGATTGTAGGAGGCTCTCTTCCGTGTTGTGAGTCAAGCTCCTTGTTATGTTTCCTGAACATAGTATATATGCAAGTCTATTTCTTTCTGATTATTAGTCTTCTAGGGAAAAGGTTAGGGCTACACGATTGTCATATTATCATAGCTCCTCAGTCTGGCTCAGCAAATGACTGCCGCCATATAAAAATGGACAACCAATGTGTGGAAAAAAAAAAAGCTTAATATCGCTAGGTCTTGAAAGGAAAACCAAAAAGCACAATGAGCTATCATTTCATCCCCATAGGCTTGGCTATTGGCAAGAAACAAAAACTGTTGGTGAGAACATGGAACAAAATGTGCTCCTATACTGTTGGCAGGAATAGAATTTAATGAAGCCACTACAGAGAAGTAACCATGTGATCCAGCTGTAGCATTTTTGGACATACAGCCAAAAGAAATGGAGTAAGCATACCTAAGAGACATATGCCCATCTTTATGTGGTACTATTAGAAATATCTAGGTATAAAATCAGCTTAGGTGTCCATCGTTAGGTGAGTGGACACCTTAGTGAAAGTTAAAAAGTGTTGTGTCTCAGCATTCTAGTCCCAACCACTATAGAAGCTGTTAGGCAGGAATATCCTAAATTCTAAGCATTTCTGGGCTACAGTAATTTCAAAGCATGCCAGGGAAACGGAGTGAGCTCTGCCTCAAAATAAAAAAGTAAAATGTAGGCTAGAGATATAACTCAGGTGTAGAGTGCTTGCCTCCTTTGTATGAGGTCTGGGGTTTAATCCACAACACAAGGAAAATATAGAAAAAGAAAAAAAATAGTCTATACCAACATTGAAATATTCACTCAGCAAACAGAATAAAATATTGTTTTCTGCATCCAAATGGATAGAGATGTAAAACATTACATAAATGGTAGTAAACCAGACATATGCAGACATAAATCACCACACATATGTGCAGACTGAAAAAACTGGTTTATAGAAAACTAGAAGCCTTGAAAGGTAGAAAGGAGCGGGATGGGGGAGGTTGGATAACAGGTACCAAAATAGAGTTGGATAGAATAGATGCATTTTACTGTTCTGCAGAACAGTAGGTGATAATTGTTTAAAAGATTCTACTACATATTTTATGACACATGAGGAGAAAAGAGCTTGGAGCTCCAGACACAAAGAAATGATAAGAAGATGGAAATGTCAGCCTATTTGGTTTAGGCACCATGAATACATGTATTTAATCACAACACTGTATCTCATATATATGAATAATTATAAAAAAAATGAAGTTAGTATGGTGGTTCATGCTCTCCAGAGGCAAAGGCAGGATGGTCGCTTCTAAATTCAGTGTGGATAGCTACAGAGTAAGATCCTGTCTCTTAAATCAAAATCTCAAATGAGAGAAACAAAGCCTTCGTGGGCCTTGAGGTCACTAAGAGGATACGAGCAGCTCTCCTTGCAGCTGAACTTTTGCTCCCCTACGACATGAGCTCCTGTAATTATACTATTTTAGGGAATGTGAGGGAATAACATGGACTTCTTCTCTGAGAATTCCTTTCTATTGGACAGAGCTATCTATCAAATATGGAAAGCTGGGTTCTTTAGGTCCTGAACTGTGCTCTTTTCCCTCTTCTGTTGGTGAGGGAGAATGGTGTGGCTGACAAAAGAAAGTCAACAAAACGGTTAAGTTCTTCTCTCTAGAAATACCCGGAGAATGGAAATCCAATGTGTTATGTCATGACAGCATGAAACCCAGAAATCATTTATGCACATTTGGTGGCTCCGTGCAGAGCAATCAACAGCATTTGTAACCTTCGTTATTTAAAAGATGAAAAAGTATTCATTCTGACTTTCTGTATCCGCTTTCAGCTCTTGGCATCAGACACAGGCCTGTCCAAGTCCTATGAAAGCTTACGCTTATATCCTATACCTAAATAAACATGCTCTTCACCAGGTAGTTATGTCTGAAACCAGACTGTTGGTTCACAGGCCTATGCAAGCAGGTGGGAAATGGGGCCCTGAGTTTAGACCCTGCCTAATGTAGCTTTCTTTTTCTATAGACTGTCTAGTACCCAAGTCATGGACCCATCACAGTCCAGAGGAACGGCTGCTATAAGTCCCAACATGTTGGCAGTCATGTATCAAATTACATACTCAGAAGTGCCTGAGAGAATCAGACTGTGTGGTGCTGAGCTGGAAGAAGAGATGTAAGAAGGTTGGAGGGAAATGCGGCTTTTTTACTCTCTGCATATCATCGCCATGACCTTCTTTCTGCCTCCATCCCACGCTGACACATTTACCATTTTTTGTATTTCCAGCTCTCATTATTCTTCAAACTCAAAAGGCTGAAGTACTCTTCTCCCAGGCTGTTGTCCGGGAGCATCTCTGCAATAGTGGCTCTCAACCTTTCCATTAAGGACTTATTATATAAGCAGAACATTCTTTTTAAAAAGTCTCTCTCTCTCTCTCTCTCTCTCTCTCTCTCTCTCTCTCTCTCTCTCTCTCTCTCTCTCTGTTGTTATTGTCCCTTGCTCACATTTTACTTGATTTTGGCAAGGAGGGTGAGGCATCTGCAGCATGCATGTAGAAGTTGGTTCTCTTGTCTGCCATGTTGAGTCTAAGAAATGAGGACTGTGCCAAATGCCTTTACCTGCTGAGTCTTCTTTTCAGCCCCAGCAACAAGAGTCTTGAACCTTGCTACCATCAAGTAGATGCTAGGGGTTATCTAAGGACTTTTATTTTAAAAATAAACATTAATATTTATAAATTTTAAAAATAAATAAAAATAAAAATGTTCCAGCTGCAGGTGAGCCTCACACAGTGTTCCAAAGATCTTTTCTGAGTACTCCTTGTCCCACAGAGAAGGACTATCCTCCCTATAATTATTTTTAGTGACTCATCCATTGGTTTGTAAATATGTTTAAATATTCCCTCCGTAAAAAAGAACCCTGACCTGAGGAGACAGCCTGCCTTGTAAGCAGGAGGTCTTGAATTCAATCCTCAGAACCTAAATTAAACAACAACAACAGAAAGCTTGGGAACACAGGTATGCATGTGTCATCCCTGCTTTAGAGAACTAGAATCATCCCTGGGGTTCACTGGCAAGGCAGTCTTGACTACTCAGTGTACTCCAGACCTTTAACTAACTAAAACAGAAAAAGATACTGAAGTTACCCTCTGGTTCTCCACGTAAACATGCACACCTGTATAGGAGAGAGAGAGAGAGAGAGAGAGAGAGAGAGAGAGAGAGAGAGAGAGAGAGAGAGAGAGAGAGAGAGAGATGCCTTACAGTTCCCAGCTTTCTTAGAATTTCTGAGATGCAGGCAGAGCTCTTTGTTCCTCCTGGCCTTTGCACTGCTGTTGTCTGGAGCTGGGTGCCCTCACCCCACAAAAATTATTACTTCATAACCTTGATATTAAGAGTCCATATTAGAGGAGCGTTCCTTGGTCACCTGGTATGAGGCAGAGACTCTTACTATTTTTTATTGCTCCTATTATTTTTCTTCAGAATATATTTTCTAGTTTATTACTGCACTAACCCCAATTCCTAAACACAGCAAATGTTGATTTATAAAATCAGGGACTTGATAAAGCTCCTTTGAGGGATGACTCATGCACACCCACCCCCCAGCCCCGCTTCCATATTCTGTACTTGAATGCATGTCTGAGGGAGCGAATAACTGCCAAAGGCCACGATCCTTCATGAACAAAGCCAGTGTTTCTCATTGTCCCGGCTGATCCTGATGCTACAAGGGCCGAGAGCTTTGCAATTTAATGATTTCAGTCTAAAGAAAAGCAGAAAGCTTGGTTTCTTCTTTGGTACAGAAAGATGGCATGGCTGATGCTATGCTGTGATTACAGGATGATCTTCATAAATCTCCCGAGACCTCTCTTTTGTTAGCTTTGGCAGAGTGAATGAAATGAAGAGAGGGCTGACTCATCCACCCCCTGCGTAGCACTGTGATAGCCTGCGTTCCCTTAGAAACCAGGCTTGAAGGGTTCTTTCAGCATCTCTGCGCACACCTTCCTGTTTCTGAGTGCAGGCTCTAAATGGTCTCACCTAGCTGCATCTGACTTTCCTTCTTGGGGTAAAAATCTGCAGGCAAGAAAAATGTAAACAAAAATCTGTATATGTGTACATTGTCCATGTTTCCTAATTTTTGTTAAGTGATGCTAACATTTAATTGATGTTTTGCATAAAGCACTTAATAAACCTCTTCGCTTCATAAGAGCCAGTGCTTGCTGAGAAACCTAAGCACACAAACACATACACAAACAGCAAAAACTCACACAAATCATTACATTCTCTTCAAGTTACTTTCTAAATAAATCATGCATTCTGGATGAGAATCTGTACATTTCTTCATTTTATTATTTATGTTTAAGAATGTCTTGAAATATAATCCAAATGAAGTGGGATTAAAAACAATTACTAGTTGTTGTTGGTGGCACACACCTTTAATCCCAGCACTCAGGAAGCAGAGGCAGCAGGTCTCTGTGGGTTTGAGGTCAACCAAATAAATAAAAACCAATTACCAAAAAGGAAAAATGTCAGAGCTGGCTGAAGGGTTATCAACAAAGAATGGTTTCTGGGAGAGGGAAATTCCATTTTCTTAAGTATGTGTCCCCTAGTAGGTGGATGCTCCGGAAAAAGCCCACACACCCAGGAGTGTACAGGCAGCACAAACTGCTCTTGACGCATCTCAAAGAAACAAAACAAAACAAAGACAGAGGACAGGAAGTTGGGAGGGGGAGCAAGATGGGTAAATCTGGGAGGAGTTGAGAGAGGAGTGCTATAAATATGATCAAAAGACATTTTATGGAATTGTCAGATAATTAATGAAAATAGTTCTAAAACATCCAGAAATGGTCAGAGCTAAAACCCCATCAGAATTACTTGCTTAGAATTAGCAGATAGATACAAATTAAACATCTAAAAACCAATATAATATTGCTCATGAACAGTATGCTTTCCTCAGTGTGTGGATATATAGAATCCTGCAATCCCGAACTGATAGATGGGGTCAGGTTTATACTAGTGAACTCTGAGAGTGGCTTTCGTACCCTGTGTTATGTCTTACATCACTGCCGAGTTAGTCTAGGCCTTTCACATAACGGTGTCTTCCCCTCCTGTAAGATCTCTTACCTTCTTCTATGACCTCCTTTCATAGGTTGGTGTTATGACCTACACACCTATAACCTGTTCACATGCATGCACATACACACATATATGAGTATAGATATGTAAAATTTTAAATCTAAATTCCTCATATGGAAAGCATACGATAATATGTCTTTCTGCATCTGCTTTTTTCATTGCCATAACGATTTCTAGTTCCATCCATTTTTCCTGTAAATGTCATAATTTGATTTTTGTCTATAACTGCATAAAATTCCATTATGTACATTTGCTACAATTTCTTTCTCAGTTAGCTACTGATGTATAACTAGGTGGATTCCATCTAACTATTATAAATAATGGAGAAACAAACATGGATGTGTAAGTATGTGTGGGAGATGTTAACTTAGAGTCATTTGGATATATATCCAAAAATGTGTAGCTGGAACATATATTAGTTCTGTTTTTAATCTTTTAGAGGAACTGCAATACTGATTTCCACAGTATTTACAAGTTTGCAAGCCCAACAGGATTGAATGAGTGTTCCTCCCGCCCCATCTTTTACCAGTTTTTGTATCATTTGTTTCTGTGATATTAACAATTATTACTGGGATCACATAGAATCTCACAGCAACTTTAAGGTTCATTTCTCTGATGGCTAGGGATGTAGCATATGTTTTCAAATGTTTATTGCCTATTTATATATTTTTTGTAGAAATGTCTACTCAGTTCATTAGCCCATTTATTAATTGAATATTTTTTTGTTTAAACATTAGTACTTTATATTTTTGAGAACTTGCTGCCTTGTGTGATGTGCTCTTGTAAAGACCTTTCTTCCCATTTATAGATCATCTTTTTAGGTTGGTAATTGTTTCCATAGCTGTGCTAAATTTTCCCATTTTCAATTTTTGGAGTTATTTCCTGTGTTATTGGAGTACTTTACAGAGAATTCTTGCCTAATCTTTGATCTTGAAGTGTTTTTCCAATGTTTTCCTCCAGTAGTTTGCACGTTTCAAGTCTTATATCAAGGGCTATGATTCAGATTGAAGATCAATCCTCTGTCTGATGTGATTTCTGCTGCCCTGCTCCCTGCCGCCTGGCTAGCTTATACCCCAAAATAACAACACACGAACTGTATTCATGTAAACATTGCCTGGCCCATTTCTATTAATATGTGTAGCACAGAGGTGCGCTTACCGAAAAGATTCTAGCCTACGTCCATCCTGGGTCAGAGCTTCATCGCGTCTGCCTGGGAGAGGGGAGCATGGCGTCTGAGCTCACTTCCTCTTCCTCACAGCATTCTGTTCTGTTTACTCCACCCACCTATGTGGTAACCAATCAGGGCCAAACAGTTTCTTTATTAATTAACCAATGACCTTCCTCCATCAGGTGGAAATTGTTTCCCATTCAATAGACTGTTGTTTGTCTTATTGACTTTGTCCTTTGCTTTACAGAAGCATCTCAGTTTCAGGAGGTCCTATTTATTTATTGTTGTTTGCAGTGTCTGTGCTACTGATGTTATATTTAGGAAGTGGTCTCATGCATTGGAGGCTATTTCCCACTTTCTCTTCTATCAGGTAACCCTGACCCAGAAATATGAACATTGTATGTACTCACTCATAGATGAATACTAGGTGTAAATCAAAGGATAATAGCATAAAGCCCAGGACCCTAGAGAAGTTAAGTAACAAAGTGAACCCTAAGAGAAACATATATAGATACACCTGGGAAGGAGAAATAGAAAATATTGCCTGACAAAATTGGGAGCATGGTGGTGGGGAGAGAAGGAAGGGTGGGAAAGTAAGAGAACAGGAGAAGGGGAGGGGGAGGAGAACTTGAGGGAATGGAATAGTCGACATGGAGGAAGGACAGAGACAGAGAGCAAGGGAAGAGATATCTTGATTAAGGGAGCAATTATGGGGCTAGCAAGAAACCTGGCACCAGAGAAATTGCCAGAAATCCACAAGAATGACTACAGCTAAGACCCTAAGCAATAGAGGAGAGGGTGCCTGAACTGGCCTTGCCCTGAAGTCAAAACCTACATTCAGCAGCTGATGGAGACAGGGACAGAGACCTGCTGTGGAGCACTTCGCTGAGCTCCCAAAGTCCAGTTGAAGAGAGGCAGGAATGAGAATATGAGCAAAGTTGTCAAGACCATGATGGGGACACCCACTGAAACAGTCTACCTGAGCTAATTGGAGCTCACCACATCCAACCAGACAGGAAAAGAACCAGCATAGGACCAAGCTAGACCATTTGAAATTGGGTGACAGTTGTATGGCCCGGACAGACTGTGGGGCCACTGGCAATGGCACCAGGATTTGTCCCTGCTGCTTGTCCCATTTTCTTTGGATGGATACCTTGCTCAGCCTGAATATAGTGGGGAGAGCCTTGGTCCTTCCTAGGAACAATGTGCCTTGTCCTCTCTGGGAGTGGATGAGGGGTGGAGTGGGGACAGGGAAGGTGGAGGGAATGGGAGAAGGGGAGAGAGTGGGAACTGAGATTGGAATATACAAAAAAAGGATAGTTTCTTTTCTTTAAGGAAAAAAAAAAAGAAAATGTTGAAATAGGAGCGGCGGAGCTGCGTCCCCAACACCCCAGCTGCTTGGCTAGCTCATGCCCAAAATAACAACACACAAACTGTATTTATTTAAGAACTGCTTGGCCCACGAACTCTAGCCCTTACAGGCTAATTCTTGCACCTGGACTAGTCCATTTCTAATGATGTGTGTAAGCACCCCAAGGTGCGCTTACCGGGAAGATTCTAGCCTACATCCATCCTGGGTTGGAGTTGCCTGGGAGAGCTGAGCATGGCGTCTCTGCTCCAGAGAGCAGAGCTGTCGGGTCTGTCCGGGAGCAGAGCAGAGTCTGACCTCACTTCCTCTTCCGCCCAGAATTCTATTCTGTTTACTCCTCCCATCTATGTTCTAAGCTATGAGGCCAAGCAGTTGGTTTATTATAATTAACCAATGACCTTCCTCCATCAAGAAAAAAAATTCCTTCCCAATTTATTCAACTAGTAGCTGACAATCCAAGAGGGAATAGTGGGACTGGAAAGATGGCTTAGCAAACAATAGCAATATTGCCCGTGAACAAAACCCAGGTTTATTTTCCCAGCATCCATATGGTGTTTCATAACTTGAAATTCCAGTTCCAGAGGATCCAACAACCTATTCTGACCTCTTTGGGCACCAGGCACACATGAGATGCACATACCTACATGCAGGCAAAATGCTTACACACATACAATGAATTTCAAAATATTAAGAGCATAGCAATCAATGTCCTTGTGTTGTCTCAGTAGTCTTTCCTGATATCTATTTCTACTTTTATCAAACAGCAATATGATCAGATATAAGAGAATTATTTTGATTCTTTGTATTTGGTAAGATTTGATTTCTGGAGTAGAGTAGGATCTGTTTTAGGGATAGTTCCATAGCCTGATGAGAAAAATGTGTGTTCTTCATCTAGTGGATGAATGTTTTGTAGTTATCTTTGCCTCCATTTGATCCAGGGTATAGTTTAAAGTTGAGGTATTTTTGTTGTGTTTTGTTTTTTGGATTTTTGTTTGTTTCGTTTTGCTTTTTCAGTTGTTGAATGATATCTTATTGCACCTATCTGATCATTATGTCCATTATATTTTGTTGGTTCCCAGATGCTCAGCCCCAAAATAATCACAAAGAAACTGTATTAATTAAATCACTGGCTAACCATTAGCTCTAGCTTTTTATTGGCTAACTCTTACATATTAATTAACTCATTTCTATTAACCTGTGTATCTTCACGTGGCAGTGGCTTACTGGCAAGATTGTAACCAGCATCTGTCTTTGGCGGCTCCTTGGCATCTCCCTCTCTACCTTCTTTCTCCCAGCATTCAGTCTAGTTTTCCCCACCTACCTAAGTTTTTCCCTCTCAACAGTCCAAGACAGTTTCTTTATTCATTAACCAATGAAAGTAACACATAGACAGAAGGCCCTCCCACACCAGTATTTTTTAATGAAATTGAGCCTTTCCAACTTTGATGCATATGTATTGATGGTTGTTATATATTTGATGAACTATCCTGTCTATTAATTTGGTAGTGACATTATTTATTTACTTATTTTTTTATTTTTGTATTCTTGCCTCTTCTGACTAATTTGATTTGTATTCTACTTTATCAGATATCAGAATGGTTATGCCAACTTGTGTTCAGTTCTCTTCTCCCTCTCTTTCTCTCTCTCTCTCTCTCTCTCTCTCTCTCTCTCTCTCTCTCTCTCTCTCTCTCCCTTTTATAAAGAAAGAAATCTCTTTTATCCATCTCTGTCTAATTCACAAAGAGAAGCCATCCAAGACATGTTTTGCCTTCCATATATACTGTCATTATTAAGTTTCTTTTAGGTTTATGATTCAGGTTACACTTTGAACAATTTAAATACAGATAGGAGACTGCAAGTCTAGCCACTTAGTCAGATGGGAGACTTATACAGCAAAGATATTACCAGAATTATTTTTATTCATTCTCATTTTACATACTAATTCCAGTTCCTACTCAGTCAGCTCCTCCTACTTCCTCTATCTTCTCCCCTACCCCAGCCCCTGTTCAATCTTCAGAGAGGGAAGGCTTCCCATGAGGAGTCAATAAAGTCTAGCACATTGTTCTGAGGCAGAACCAAGGCCCTCGCCACTATATCAACACTGAGCAAAGTATCCCTCCAAAGAGAATGGGTTCCAAAAAGCCAAAACAGGGGTAAGTCCTGATCTGACTGCCACAGTCTGCCCCAACCATGCAGCCTCACCGACATTCAGAAAACCTAGTTTGGAGGCAGCGGTGGGGAAGAGACAGAAATCTTTAATAAATAAATAAATAAAAATAAATAAAAAAGAAGAAAGAAAACCTAGTTTGGTCCTACGCTGGTTGGAGCTAGTGAGCTCCCTTTAGCTCAGGTAAGCTGCTTCACTGGGTTCCTTCCCCATGGTCTTGACTCCTTTGCTCATATTATTGCTCCTCCCTCTCTTCCACTAAGGAGCTCAGCCCAGTGCTATGCTGTGGATCTCTGCATCTGCTTCCATCAGTTACTAGATGAAGATCCTTAAGGAATATTTCAATATCCTTTAGCCATCAGGGAAATGAAAATCAAATGACGGAGATACCATCTTATACCAGCTCTCATTCTCTTAATAGACTTTTTTTTTTGTCTATGTGTGTCTTTGTCTTAGAAACAATAGATAGTTGATTTCAGTTTGTTCTGATTTGTTTCATTTTTAAAATACAGTTAATCAATCTGTATCTCTAGTTATTTTAATCAAGGACATTATACTTAAGATTTTATTGCAGAAAGATGATATCTAATTTTGTTGGCTGTTTTTCTGATAGGTTGGATTATTATTTGTTCTCTATTTTCCTCTCTATTTGCTGGGTTAGTGTGCTGGATATAGTGGATTCCTTCCTAGCTTTTCTCTGTTTGTCTAGTCCTAATTTCTTCTTTCTTGTGCAATGACCAAGACCATTGTTCTTCCTGCTCTCTGTGTGATATTCCTTTAAGTGCCGTCTACAGTTCTGGTTTGAAGGTTATAATAGCACTAGTCTGTGTTTGTTGTGGCATGTATGTATGTACATATATATGTATTTCACTGTTCATTTTAAAGGAGTTTTGTTTATGTTTTTGCTTGCATATAGAAATTTTAGTTGATCCTTTGGGCCTTGAAATTCATCATTCCTTGTTTTCCTAGTCTGGGAGTTAGTGTTAAATAGTTGTTATTCTGCTGTGTTTGCCTTTGTAGCATGGTAAGGTGTTTTCTCTGGCAGCTTCTAGTATTGTTTCTTTACTTTGTAATTCTGATATCTTGACTATAACATGTCATGAAGAGGTTGCTTTTTGGTCATGTTAATTTGTGGTTCTTAATGCTTCTTATGTTTGGATGTCTTTTTCTATATATTTTTAGAATTGTTGGCTTTAATTTTTTTGTCTGGTTGCTAAAACTATTATTTTTATTATTAAAATAATCTTTTTCATTTTACATACCAATCCCAGTTCCCTCTCCTTCCTCTCCTCCCACTTCTCCCACTTTTCCCACCCTATTCCCCACTCTTTCCTCAGATAGGGTGAGGCCTCCCAGAGCAAATCAACAAAGTCTGTCTCATCACTTGAGGCAGGTCCAAGGCCTTCTTCCCTGTATCTAGGTTGAGTAAGATATCACTTTATATGGAATGGACTCCAATTGAGTAGATTATCTATACTTTCATTGTTTATCTTTTTATTCCATGAATTCCTAGATTTGGTCTCTTGATCATATCCAAATTCTTCAACATGTAAGATATGCTCATCTCTTCCTTTTCTTTGATGTTTGAATGCAGTATTACCTTGAGCTTTCCTCTGCCCTTGATTTTTTTCTATTGATTGATCAGGTCTATTTGTAATACTTCTATTGTTTATTTAATTCATTGAGTTTTTCATGTCTAGCATTTTTCTGTAAAATTACTCAAGTTTTCAACATCCTGTTTGAACTTTTCTTTTATGTTGCTGATTTTCTCATCCATTTTGATACATTCCTTCTCTATGCTGCTGACTTTCTTCAGGTCTTGGACTGGATTTATTTGCTCATTTGTATCATCTGTAGGTATGCAAGTGGAGATAATACTTGCCTCTTCCCCCAGAATCCACCAGAAGATAATAGGTTAGCAGTTTATGATATGGATCTAGGTGTCCCTCCCAGATTCATGCTTGACTGATGCCTGTCTTGTCTTGTGAAGGTCCAGTGCAGGCAACCATACTGCGTTATGATCATGTTTAAGTTGATTTATCATGCCCAGCATATAACATTTCACAGCCTCCTCCATTATTTAGATTTTTGTTTGTTTGTTTTCAAGACAGGGTTTTAGATACTTTTACTTTATTGTATTTTCTTAAAATTTCTGTTTTTGAAGCTGAAAATATAACTTGTCTATAAAGTATTTTGCACATAAACATGAGGACCTGGGTTTGGGTCCTTAGCATTCACATGAAATCTGGGTGTGGTGTGCACCTGAAATCCCAGAATTGAAAGGTTATGATGGAAGAGTCTTTGGGGCTCACTGGCCACACATTCTAACAAATCTGTACTCCTTAGCATAGTTTGAATCTTAGGATCACACAGTTGGCCTAGGTTAAACTCAGCGGGTCATAAGGCAAAGCATGAAAACATGAAAGAAGAGGGAGCATTGGCAGAAATGGGAAAGATATAGGAGAGGGTGGGTCCTAGAGTAGCTAGAATATGCATTTATAAAATTGACAAATTAAAAATTTAAAGTTATATTAAATATTTAAAAATAGTAAACCAAAGATAAAAGAAGGAGTATCAGCACACAGATGATAAATGGGCTGAAAAAGAAATCAAAGAAACATCACTCGTCACAATAGTCACAAATAGGATAAAATGTCTCAGAGTAATTTTATCCAAACAAGTGGAAGACTTAAATGATAAGAACATTAAATCTTTGAAGAAAGAAATCAAAGAAGACACCAGAAAATGGAAAGATCTCCCATGCTCTAGGGTAGGCAGAATTAAGGTAGTAAAAATGGCAATCTTACCAAAAGCAATCTACAGATTCAATGCAATGCCCATCAAAATCTCAGCAAAATTCTTCACAGACCTCGAAAGAACAGTACTCAAACTTCACATGGAAAAGCAAAAAACCTAGGATAGCCAAAACAATCCTGTACAATAAAAGAACTTCGGAGGCATCACAATCTCTGACTCCAAACTCTACCACAGAGCTGCAGTACTGAAAACAGCCCCCAGTATTGGCATAAGAATAGACAGGAGGATCAATGGAACCGAATTGATGACCCATATTATCCACACACCTACAAACACCTGATTTTTGACAAAGAAGCAAAAAATATGAAATAGAAAAAAGTAATATTTTCAAAGAGCTATCCACATGGAGATACCAACCAAATTAACAACCAAAATAAGGAACTAGAGCAGAGTTGGAAATTGTTACCGCAATTCAGAAGCTGGGACTTCAGTGAGTTCTTAAACCTTGCAACTTGGTGAAGAAATTTAAATGAAAATAAAGAAATTAATCAAATGTAAGAGCTTGAAGAGAGCTCAAAAATTGAAGCCTATGGAAATAAATAAAATAATGTAGGAGACAAAAACTGAAGTCATCACAAAACCTGGAGAGAAAAGAAAGCACCCAAAAAACAAGGCCAGCTCAAGTTCCCTAGTGCAGTAAGTACAGCATCAAAAGCAGTGTAGTTAAAAAAGGCAGGTCAGAAAATGGTTTGAATGAGCAAAGAGATGCTGAGGACCATTGTTTACTGGAACAGTGGAGGTGAAGGTCTTTTGGCATCTGAGGCGTCAGGATGTGAGAAAATGGAGATTATAAAGAGGCTAGTCTGCAGAGGTGGGCGGTTGAGAGAACAGGAGACTGTAGGACAAAGGGAGACAGTGAGTAATTCTCTTACATGGATCCCTCAGTTCTTGTTTTCTTGAGGAAACAAAAAATTCTAAAAGACACTCAGGCAGCTCAAGAGGCTTATTTAGTAAAGATAAACAAAGCAAACCCTCCAAAGAGACAGCCCGATGAGTTCTATGTCATAGAATTTTTTATTCCATGAATATTTATGAGGAAGGAAGCATGTTCACAGAGAAAGGCGACCCTTTTCTTTCCCAAGCTATGGTAGACAGTACCTTCCCGAGGGTATTTTTTCTCAGAATCTCTAGAAAAGCCCACAAAAGTAGTGGTGTCCAAATCTCGATGTAAACAAGTTATTTTGAGGATAAAAACCTTTTGTTAGTGGACACGTATTGGTGTCCTGGTGCTTTAGTTTCTGATATAGTAAAAATAATCTACTTGTTATTTCAAGGACATTTAACTAGTAATGAATTCTGACCCATCAGGAGACACAAGTACTGAGATGTAGAGGCAGTTTTTGTTTGTTTGGTTTGGGTTTTTCAAGACAGGGTTTCTCTGAAGCTTTGGAGCCTGTCCTGGAACTAGCTCTTGTAGATCAGACTGGCCTCGAACTCACAGAGATCCACCTGCCTCTGCCTCCCAAGTGCTGGAATTGAAGTTGAACTTCTTAAAAAAAAAAAAAAAACAAGAGAGAATAAGGAAGGCCAGATGTGGTGGTTCATATCCGTAACTCCCGTTCTTAGGAGACTCAGTAGGGAAGATGACCGTGAGTTTGAGACCAACATGGGTGACATATTCAGGTCCAGGACAGTTTGTGCTACAGAAGAAGATGCTATCTCAAAAAAAAAATTAGCAAAAACAACACCAAAAAGGAGGAAAGAGGAAGGAAGAGAGGGAGGAGTATAATAAATCAAGCGATACGTGGAGTAGAGAGAAGATGAACTGGAGAACTTCCTTGAAATGTCCTTTATCATGTTTGAAACTGGAAGTAGTAATTTGACACACACACACAGAGCATGGGTAGCCCTGAAGTCTAGGAGAGGCAGTACATATTTGAACTATCCTTTGGGCAATACTCAAGAGCATCACTATGAACACTGCAAGCGCTAGATTATACCTAGCATGAATATGGAAACTCAAACAGCAAAATTTCTCTAGAAATTCTTTGACATAAAAAATTGAAAGGAAGGGGGAAAAGTTGAAAAGCAGAAATGTCTGCTGTGGAAACACAATAAAGTCTGAAATGAGGTCTACATCTCCCTCTCCTTAGAAAGACAATCAGCGGGGCTGGAGAGATGGCTCAGTGGTTAAGAGCATTGCCTGCTCTTCCAAAGGTCCTGAGTTCAATTCCCAGCAACCCACATGGTGGCTCACAACCATCTGTAGTGAGGTCTGGTGCCTTCTTCTGACCTGCAGACATAACACACAGACAGACTATTGTATACATAATAAATAAATAAATATTTTAAAAAAAAGAAAGACAATCAGCTCAACGACAAGTGATGCTCTCTGCTCCGGCTTATTTGTTTGCTCACAGGCCTGATTATTGTTCCTCATGATAGTTTGTCTGAGATGTGTGGGTCCTCCTCAACCTAAACCAGTGTCAACACGACTTAGAAAGTGTTGTCATTATTGCTGGGCAGGATGGAATAAACCATCATACAATGTGGATAAATGCTAATAAATAGATGAACAAATGTGACTAATTAATGTGTGGCTAAGGATCACAACACTACCCTGCTAAAGATAGAACTTTGCAGCCTAGTTCCAGGTACCAAGGCACTGTCCTAATTTGTTGACCCTCAGAAAATTTAAGTGACCCATGGTGGGGTCTCTTGCTTTAAACATCCTACTGCCTATTATTTAATAGGGAAGATTTGCATTAGTGATTAAAATGGTGACATTCCTTCTGCTGTTTGATTGATAGACAGGAGAAGAGCAAATAACCTCTCAAAGATCTGCAAGAGCATCATTAGTTTCAAACCTGTATCTCCCAGTTCTGCCCCCTACATTCTTTTTTTAAAAAAATATTTATTTATTTATTATGTATACAATATTCTGTCTGTGTGTATGCCTGAAGGCCAGAAGAGGGCACCAGACCCCATTACAGATGGTTGTGAGCCACCATGTGGTTGCTGGGAATTGAACTCAGGACCTTTGGAAGAGCAGGCAATGCTCTTAACCTCTGAGCCATCTCTCCAGCCCTGCCCCCTACATTCTTGACTGTCTTTTCTTTCTTTCTTTCTTTCTTTCTTTCTTTCTTTCTTTCTTTCTTTCTTTCTTTCTTTCTTTCTTCCTTCCTTCCTTCCTTCCTTCCTTCCTTCCTTCCTTATTAATTTCTCCTGTTTTTCTTTCTCATTATAGTTTGACAGTTTTGGGCTTAGCTAGTTCTGTGGTATTAACTGAAACTCGTAATGAGCCAAGTTATGTTAACTCAGAACCAAAAAGCAGATCAGCACTGCATCCAGACACAGAACCAAAAGCAGGGGCAGAGAAAGCACCTAGCTTCCCTTCAGGAATTCCTCTCTTAGTTTAAACATCTTAGAAAGGTTGAAGGGAATAGAGCAAGAATAAGAGTGATGATGAAGTTTGAGGAGTAATGGGGGGAAGAAGAATGCTGTTTTAGCAAAGAGAGACGGTTGCAATGTGTTCGTGTACATGTGTTTTAATATGACTATAGACATGAAAATTATTTTTAATTTTTAATCGAACTCCACATTTTAATTCTAGAGGCACATACAGTTTTAAAAATCAGATACAAGAGAATTTATACGTGCTTTTTCAGGTTTCCCTGAAAAAGTTGTGATATAATATCACAACTGAGATTTTGACATTGTTACAATCTGTTATTAATTTAAGCATTATCCTGTTTGCTTTGCTTGTACCTGTACGTGTTTTCTCTACATTAATTTGAAATTTTATTGTTAATTAAAATATTACATCATTTTCCTTCTCAATCTTATTTCTCCAAATCCTTCCATTTTTACCTCCTACTCCCTCTAAAACTCATGAGCTCACCTCTTTGTCATTATATATATATCATATATATGTATATATGTGTGTTATATATAGTAGATATGAGTGTGTGTATGCATGTATTCATATATATACACAATCATACCACAATCCCAGAAAGCTATGTAGGCACAAGTGCAAACCAGAACAGTTGGAAGAACAGGCACAGGCACAAGCCACATCAGTCAGAAGAAAAGATGAGTAAATGAAAGAGCAATATGGCACCACCAGAACTCAGTGACCCTACAACAGCAACAACTGAAGAGTCCAGTTCAGCTAAAACACAAGAAATCAAACTTACAAATTACTTCATGGAGATGATAAAGTATCTTAAAGAGGAAATGAAAAATTCCCCTAAAGAAGTTGAGGGAAAGACAAACAAAAATTTGGAAGAAATCAGTAAATCCCTGAAAGTAAACAAAGAAAGCCAAGAAAGAAAACAACCCAACAGGCAAAGGAAATAGTTCAAGACTTAAATAGAAATAGAAACTGAACTATAAGTAAAAAAGTGAAGTAGAAACAATACTAAAAACACAAACGTAAGGAATTCTGGAAATGAAAACTAGAGGAAGCAAATAGGTACTACTGGTGCAAGTATCACCAACCTAATACCAGAGATGGAAGAGAATCCCAGGTGTTGAAGACACAATAGAGGATATATATTCATCAATAAAAGGAAATGTTAAATCAAATATATTTCTAACACAAAACATCCAGAAAATCTGAGACACCGTGAAAGGTCCAAACCCAAGAATAATAATGATAGAAGGAGAAGAATCAGAGCTCAAAGGCACAGAAAACATATTCAACAAAATCATAGAAGTCCTCCTGCCACATAATAATCAAAACACTAAATATACAGAATAAAGAAAGAACACTAAGAGCTCCAAAGGAAAAAGGCCTTTATACATGAAATAAGATTGAGGAGGAATAACTCAAGTGGTTTGTACAAAAGCCAAAAAGCATAGCTACATTACATGGTGGATTTGTTTTCTGTTTTTTGAGAATATCCACACGGATTGCCAGAGTGGCTGTACCAGTTTACACCCAACCAACAGAGAACGAGTGTTCCTCTTACCACATTCCTGCCTCTATTTGTTGTCAGTTCTTTTGTTGATCCTAACCATTGTGACACAGGTAAATTGAAATCTCGAAATCACTTTAATCTGTATTTTCATAATTCCTAAGGACTATGAACACATTTAAAAGATTTTTTAACCATATCTTTTTTTCTTTTGAGAACTCTCCAGTCAGATCCGCAGCCCATATTTAACTGGGTTGTTTGTTTTCTTTTCTCTTAGTTTTATAAATTCTTCTTATATTCTGGGTATTAATTCTCTGTCAGATATAGAGCTGACATATAGAAAGCCATTCTGGGGGCTTTCTCCTTACTTGACAGAATGTTTCCTTAGTTTCCCAGAAGCTTCTTTATTTTATGAGCTACCCTTGTCCACAATGGACCTTAGTTCCTGGACAAATGGAGTCCTAGTCCGTAGGTTCTTTCTACACTAATAGCTTGTAGAGTACTAGCTATATTTTCTGCTGGCAGTTTTAAGGTTTCAAGTTGCACATTGAGGTCTTTGATCTACTTGGAGTTGATATAAATACAGGTCTAATTTCATTTGTCCACGTGTGTACTCCAGTTTTCCCAACACCATTTGCTCAAGATGATGTCTTTTCTCCAGTGTATGCTTTGGTCTCTTTGTCAGCAATCAGTTGGCTGTAGCTATGTGTCCCCATGTTCACAATTTCTGATATGTTTCATTGTTCTACAAGTCTGGTCTAATTCTATATGTCTGTTCTACATGTCTGTAATATTACATAACTCTGTAACATGCCTTGGTATCCAGAATGATAATCCCTCCAGCATTGTTCTTTTAGCTCAGAAATTTCTTTTTCTGCAGAGTGGCACTATTCGGGGTGTTTTGTGGTTCCATATGAATTTTAGGATTCTTACCATATATCTGTGAAGACTATTGTAGGGTTTGGGGGGGGGATTCCTTTGATTTTCTAAATTGTTTTTGGTAAGTCGATTGATTTCACAAAAGTAATTCTATCAACCCACAAGCATAAGAGGTCTTCTCCCTTTTGTGTGTGTCTCTCAGTGTGTGTATGTGTGCGCATATGTGTGTGTGTCAGTCTTTTATTTGTGGATTTAGAGTTTCAACGGGATAATTTCACTTCTTCCTTTTCTATTAGAATCACTTTATTTTCTTTCTCTTGCCTCAGTGCTCCAGGCAGTGCTTCAAGCACTCTATTGAAAAGGAGTGGGGATAAAGGGCAACGCTGTCTCATACCTGATTTTTGTGAAATTGTGAAGTGAGGTTCGCTCCATTTAGAATAATGTTGAGCATAGATGAGTCAGCCACTATATCCTTTATTATGCTGAAGTGTTCTCTTCATTCCTAGTCTCTCAAGAACTTTTGTCGGGAAAACATTTTGAAATTTATCACAACATTTATTGCATTTATTGAGGTGCTCTTATGATTTTTTATATAACTGCTATTTATAAAATTTACATATGATGATCCATTTCTACATCTAGAGGATAAAGCCAACTTAATCTTTTTTGATAAACATTCATAATCAGTTTACAAGTATTTTATTGAGTACTTATGTATCTATGTTCATGTGGGATATTAGCCTGTAATTTTGTTGTTGTTGTTGTGTCTTACTTGCTTTATTATTATTATTATTATTTTATTACTTAAAAAAATACCAATCCAAATTCCCACTTCCTTCCCTCCTCCCACTCCCTCCCCACACCCTCTCACTTCTCCACTCTCTAATCCTAAAAGAGGACAAGGCACCCTGCACTGTGGAAAGTCCAGGGCCCTAAATACTACAACTAGGTTGAGCAAGGTATACATCCAAAGAGAATAAAATTCTAAAAAGCTAGTACATGCAGTAGAGACAAATCCCAGTGCCATTGTCAGTGGCCCCTCAGTCTGCATTCAGAGGGACTAGTTTGATCCTATGCTCATTCACTCCCAGTTCAGTTGGAGTTGGTGAGCTCCCATTAACTCAGGCAAACTGTCTCAGTGGGTTAACCCCAAATAGTCTTGACTTCCTTGCTTATATTCTCACTCCTTCCACTCTTCAACTGGACCTTGGGAGCTCAGTCCACTGCTCCAATGTGGTTCTCTGCCTCTGTTTCTATCTGTTGCTGGATGAAGGTTCTATGTTGATATTTAAGATAATCATCAGTCTAACTACAAGACAAGCCAGTTTAGGCACCCTCTCCTCTATTGCTTAGGGTCTTAGCTGGGGTTATCCTTGTGGATTTCTGGGAATTTTTCTATGGCCAGGTTTCTTGATAACCCCAAAATGGCTCCCTCAATCAAGATATCTCTTTCCCTGCTTTCATATCTGTCCTTCCTCGATGTCGACTCTCCCATTCCCTCAAGTTTTCCTCAACCCTCCCCTTCTCCCCTTCCTTCTACCTTGACTTGGTTTTGGTTTTAGGGTCATAAATACAAAGTATTCAAAAGCACTACTTCCATTTGCATTTTTTGAATAATTAAAGAAAGAAGTATGGATTATAGTTCGTGGTTTTAGCTTTTTATTTGTTTGTTTGATTGGTTGGTTGCTTATTGATGCTGTTGCTGTGGCATTTGGATATCTGGTAGAATTCTCCCATGAATATGTGCAGACATGGGATTTTTTTTTTTAGTCAAAAAGCTTTTAATGTTCTCCCTCCTTCTGCTCCTCATTTGGACCTTGGGAGCTCAGTCCGGTGCTCCAATGTGGGTCTCTGTCTCTATCTCCATCCATCGCCAGATGAAGGTTCTATGGTGATATGCAAGATATTCATCAGTATGGCTATAAGATAGGGTCATTTCAGGTTCCCTCTCCTCAGTTGCTCAAGGAACTAGCTGGGACATCTCCCTGGATACCTGCAAGCCCCTCTAGAGTCAAGTCTCTTGTCAATGCTAAGATGGCTCCCTTAATTAGGATATATACTTCCCTGATCCCATATCCACTCTTCCTTTATCCCAACCATCCCATTCCCCCAAGCTCCCCCATCCTCCCCTTCTCACTTTTATCTCCCCATTTCCCCTTACCCTCATCCCACCCCACCCCCAAGTTCCCAGTTTTTTTCCTGGCAATCTTGTCTACTTCCCATATCCAGGCAGATGACTATATATTTTTCTTTGGGTTCACCTTCTTATTTAGCTCCTCTAGGATCACAAATTATAGACTCAATTTCCTTTATTTATGGCTAGAAACTAATTATGAGTGAGTACATCCCATGTTCATCTTTTTGGGTCTGGGTTACCTCACTCAGGATAGTGTTTTCTATTTCCATCTATTTGCATGCAAAATTCAAGATGTCATTGTTTTTTTACCACTGAGTAGTACTCTAATATGTATATATTCCACACTTTCTTCATCCATTCTTCCATTGAAGGGCATCTAGGTTGTTTCCAGGTTCTGGCTATTACAAATAATGCTGCTATGAACATAGTTGAACAAGAACATGAGCAAGGAAGTTAGGACTGCAAGGCGTGCACTCACCCACTGTGACAGTGGGGCTGATCTATTGGGAGCTCACCAAGGCCAGCTGGACTGGGACTGAATAAGCATGGGATAAAACTGGACTCTCTGAACATGGCAGACAATGGCACTGGGTTTTGATCCTACTGCATGAACTGGCTTTGTGGGAGCCTAGCCTGTTGGGATGCTCACCTTCCTGGACCTGGATGGAGGGGGGAGGACCATGGACTTCCCACAGGGCAGGGAATCTGGACTGCTCTTCAGACTGGAGAGGGAAAGGGAATGGAGTGGGGAAAGGGGAAGAGGGGTGGAGGGGGGGGAGGGGGGGGGGGGGGGGTGGGGGGGGGGGGGGGGGGGGGGGGGGGGGGGGGGGGGGGGGGGGAGGGGGAGAGGAGTGGGGGGGGGGGAGGAAAATGGGAGGCGGGGAGGAGGCAGAAATTTTTTTAATAAATAAATAAATAAACTTTTAAAAAAAGGGAAAAAAAGCTTTTCATTAGTTTTATCTCCTTATTTGCAATGGGTTCATCTAAGTTGTTGATATCTTCTCAGTTTAACTTTTGTGACTAAGATTAACCTACAAATTCATCCATTTATTAACAATTTTCCAAGTAAGGAAGTAGGTGTCTTTAAGGTATTCCCTTAAAACATCTTGAATTTGTTTAAAATGTTTGTTATAATGTTCACTTGTTTGTTTCTCAGTTGGTTAATTTGTCTTTATGTCTTCCTTTTGCTTGGTTGGGCCAAGGGTTGATTTTGTTTATCCTTTCAAAGAACCAGCCCTGAGACTCATGATTTTTTGTGCTGTTTTCATTGATCCTATTTCACTCACATCTACTCTGATTTTATTATTTCCTGCTGTCTAATGAAGTTTAATTTGGTTTGTTCTTGTTTTTCAAAATTCTTGAGTTGCATTATTAAGTAATTTACTTGTACTCTTTCTAATTTTAAACATATGTACTTGGAGCTATAAATTTTCCCACAGGACTGTTTTGAATGTGTTCAGTGACATTGTGTTGTGTTTTCATTTTCACTGTAGATTCAGGAATTATTTTTTGACACATTCATGATTCTCTAATAAGTTGCTAATCTCTATAAGTTTGTGTTCTTGCTATAGAATTGTTTGCTGCTTATATACTAAAACATAATAAAGGCAATATACAGCAAGCCAACAGTCAACTTCAAACTAAATGGAGAAGAAATCAAAGTGACCCCACAGAAATCAGCAACAAGACAAGGTTGTCTACTCTCTTCATATCTGTTCAATACAGTACTTGAAGTTCTAGCTAGAGCAATAAGAAAACAAAAGGAGATCAAGGGGATAGAAATTGGAAAGGAAGAAGTCAAACTAACTATTTGCTGATGATATGATAGTATACATAAGTGACTCCAAAAATTCTACCAGGGAACTCCTACAACTCATATACACCTTCAGTAAAGTAATAGGGTACAAGATTAACTCAAAAAGATAAGTATTCTTCCTATATAGAGATGATAAATTGACTGAGAAAGAAATCAGAGAAACATTACCCTTCATAATAGCCACAAATAGCATAAAATATCTTGGGGTAACTTTAACAAAACAAATAAATGGGCTGTATGACAAAAACTTTAAATTTTGAAGAAAGAAACTGAAGAAGACACCAGAAAATGAAAAGATCTCCCATGCTCTTCAGTATGTAGAATTGACATAGTAACAATGGCAATTTTACCAAAAGCAATCTTCAGATTCAATGCAATACCCATCAAAATCCCAGCAAAATTCTTCACAGGCCTTGAAAGAAAAATATTTAACTTCAAATGGAAAACAAAACAAAACAAAAAACAGGATAGCCAAAACAATCCTGTACAATAAAGGAACTTTATGGAGACATCACAATCCCTGACTTCAAACTCTACTATAGAGCTACAGTACTAAAAAAAGCCTGGTATTGGCATAAAAACAGGCAGGAGGACCAATGAATTGAATTAAATCGAAGACCCAGATATCAATTCATACACCTGTGAACACTTGATTTTTAGTATATTCAACAAACTGTGCTGGCACAACTGAATATCAACATGTAGGAGAATGCAGATAGATAGATCCATATCTATTGCCATGCACAAAAATCAAGTCCAAATGGATCAAAGACGAAAGACACTGAATCTCATAGAAGAGAAAGTGGCAAGTATACTTGAACGCATTGGCACAGGAGACCACTTCCTAAATATAACACAACCCCCAATAGCACAGCCACTGAGAGCAACAATTAATAAATGGGACCCCCGAAACTTAGAAACAAAGTACGTGGTCAATAGAACAAAATGGCAACCTATAGATTGGGAAAAGATCTTCATCAACTCCACATCAGACAGAGGACTAATTTCCAGAATATTCAAAGTACTCAAGAAAATTGACATCAAAAGAATAAATAATACAATAAAAATGGGGTACAGACTTAAACAGAGAACTCTCAACAGATGAATCTCAAATGGCTGAAAGACACTAAGACACTTAAGGAAATACTCACCCTTCTTAGTTATCAGAGAAATGCAAATTAAAACAACTCTGAGATTCCATCTTACACCTGTCAGGATGGCCAAGGCAAAAAAANAAAAAAAAAAAAAAAAAAAAAAAAAAAAAAAACCCACTGATGACACCTTTTGCTGGAGAGGATGTTGGTGTAGGAGGGTCTTCTGTCTATGTGTTACTTTCATTAATTAAATAAAGAGACTGCCTTGGCCTAGCTGATAGGGTGAACTCAAGTAGGCGGGGAAGACAGAACAGAATTCTAGGAGGAAGAAAGCAGAGTCAGAGAGAGCCGCCCACCGTGAAGCTGCCAGGTCAGACATGCTGAATCTTCCGGTATGCCACGCCCTCGTGGTGACATACAGATTATTAGAAATGGGTTGAATCAAGATGCAAGAGTTAGCCAATAAGAGGCTAAAGCTAATGGGCCAGGTAGTGTTTAATTAATATAATTTCTGTGTGGTTATTTCGGAGGTTAAGCTAGCCGGGCATTGGGAACGCAGCCCCATTCTCCCTATTACAGGATGTGGGGTAAGATGGAAGCTCCTTTGTTGATGGTGGGAATGCAAACTTGTACAGTCACTTTGCAAAACACTAGAATGATTTCTCAGAAAATTAGAAAACAGTCCACCTCAAGACCCAACAATACCACTGTTGGGTAGGATGCTCAATCATACCACAAGGACATGTGCTCAGTTATGTTCATAGCAGCATTATTTGTAATATCAGAAATGTGGAAACAACCTATATACCTTTCAACCAAAGAATAAATAAAAAATGTGGTACATTTACACGATGGAGTAATATACCGGCGTAAAAAATAATGACATCTTGAAATTTGCAGGCAAATAGATGAATCTAGAAAAAAACATATTAAGTGAGGTAACCCTGACCCAGAAAGACAAATATAATATGTGTTTACTCATTAGTGGTTTCTAGACATGAAGCAAAAAAATAAAGCCAACTTCCAGTCCAAGGTAAAAAAAACACTTATAATAACTGATAATAGCCTAGACAACGAAGAGGACCCTAAGAGAGATAGACATGACCTACATAGGAAGGAAAAAAAGCAAGGTCTCCTGAGTAAATTGAGAGTGTGGGTATCATAGGAGAGGACAGAAGGGGAAGGGGAGGAAGGGAAGGAAGCAGAGAAAAATGTGTAACCCATTAAAAGCAGTAAAAAAAAAAAAAGAAGAGAAAAATAGTTTGCTATTAGTTTTAAGATGTATTATTTTATGGTCAGATAAGATAGATGCAGTTATTTTAATTTTCCAGGATTTGTTGATATTTGTCTGTATCCCCAAAATGTGGCCTATTTTAGAGAAGCTGCTGTGGGCTGTTGCTGTGTATTCTTTAGAGTTTGGTGGAATATCCTGTAGACTTCTGTTCAGTCCATTTGATGTATCATCATTTAATTATGTTTTTCTCTTTATGTTTTTGTCTAGGTGATCTTTCTATTGGAGAAATTGAGGGTATTGACATTATCTAGTATTTATGGGTTGATTTTAATCTGTGTTATAAATCCAATATTATGTTCTTTATGAGACTGGGTGCACCAGACATGGTTCATTTTTGTTTAGGATAGTAATATCTTCTTCCTTATTTTTCCTATTGATTAGAATAAGGTATCCATTATCTCATTGGAATCATTTTAGTATGAAGTTTCTTTTATGAGATAGTAGGGTAACAATTTCTGATTGTTTTCTCATCTTATTGGCTTATGACAATTTTTTTCTATATTTTTCCTTTAAAGCAGTGTCTATTTTTAAGGCCAAGATGTGTTTCTTGCAGATCATAGAGAGATGGATTTGTATCTTAATTCATTCAGCTAGCATTTGTTGTTTGATTGTAGAATTGAGGGCATTATTACTTAAAGTTAGTAATGAAATGTGTATTTTGACTGTCAACATTTTTTCTGTTTGTACTCCTATTCAAACTTTGTGTTTCAAAAAATCAGAGATTCACTTGTTTTCTTTCTGTTGTATCTTGATTATTTTTAGAGTTCAAATTATCATTCCAAATTCTCTATAAGACTGACTGATTTGGTGGACATAAGTTCTTTTAGCCTGTTAGTAGCATGGAAATTTTTTCTTTCTGCTTCAACAGTAGAAGATTATTGGTGTGTTCATTAGTCTAGATTGGCATCTATATGCATCACTCCAGGCTCTAATGGTTTTCAAAGCTTACACTGAGAAATTACCTATTATTCTGCTGCATTTTCTTTTATATGTGACTTATATTTTTTCTCCTGCAGCTTTTAATGTTCTTTCTTTGCTCTGTATATTTAGTGTTTTAACCACAATACATTGTTAATTTCATTTTTGGTCTTGTCTATGTGGTCTTTTGTGTGCCTCTTATATTTGTATGGGTATATGTTTCCTTAGCTTACAGAAGTTATTTTTTCTATGATCTTGTTAAAGATAGGGTGTATACCACTGACCTGAGAGTCTTCTCTTTCATTAGTGCCTATAATTTGAAGACATAGTCCTTTCATGGTGTTTCATAGTTTTTGCTTCTTTCCAGTGTTTAAAAAAAATCATACTCTTTGCTTGTGTGATTCAATTCCTCTACTTAATTTTCAAGATCTCATATTCTATCTTCTACTTGATTTATTTTACTTGTCAGGTTTGTCTTTGAGCTTTCATATTATGTTATTAAGTTTTGCAATTCCTTATTCATTTTAGCTGGAGACCTCTTAAATATTTTTAACTCTTTAGTGGATTTAATTTCCAAATCCTGTATCTTCTATGTCCTTTCATTCAGTCTTATGTTTGTGCATTCTTGGACATCATTCAGATATTTATTCTATTTTACTTTATTGAATGGTTTCTTTCTGCCTTCCTTAAATTCCTTGAACTATTCAATGAAGTTATATGATTGATAGCTTTTAAGTTCTGTGTTCTGGGTTTTTTCTGGGTAATTTTTATTGGAGAACATTTCTGTGGAGTGGTTGGCTTTGGGATGGTTACATACTTTCTTGGCCTTTCATATTTGTCAAGTCCTTGAGATGTGGAATTCTCTTCTTAATTGGGTGACTAATGTGGGCACAGTAGGTTGTTTTGGCAAACATGATATGAAATCTTCCCTAGACCTAAATATCGGTCCAGATATAGTCAAGGCTCACCAGCTTGGCTAGAACTCTGTTTGTGGAACCTAGATCATTTAGGGAATGGGAAGGGTGCAGGCTGGTTAGGGTCAGGTGGATAGACTCACCAGGTGGGACCAAAGTGCAAGACAGTCCAGCTGAACTGGACCTGTAGGTTGAATGATGAGAAGGAAGGATAAGGTCAAGCAGACACACTAGTTGTAAGTTTTTTTTTTTTTTTTTTTTTTGAGAAGTGACTTATTTTGGGTCTTTTGAGACAGAATTTCTCTTTGAAGCCTGTCCTGAATCTTGCTCTGTAGCCCAGGTTGGCCTCAAACTTGCAGAGATCCACCTGCCTCTGCCTCCTGAGTGTTGGGATTAAAGGCAGGCAGCACTACCACCTGGCTGAAAAGTGACTTTTTTTTCTAGGTAACATTCAAAGAAGTTATTTGTATCCACTCTGCCAATCCCTCCCTTAAAACCATTTTTTTTATATTGTGGCACTCATATCTACCTTTAAAATTGTTTGTGTTTCTATTTCCTTCTTCTCATCTTCTTCTGTTTAATTTCTTTTTTTTCCTTGGGTTACTGACATGTAATGATCCTAAATTCCTACAAGAAGGTGTTATGTCCAAAGTCCAGATCCCAAAAAGATCACTATGAGACTGTATCCAATGCAAAAGCAAAGAGTCTTTATTGCAAGTTAACTCGGGTACCCCAATTCATCCAAAGCAGCAGCAGCAACAACAATGGTGGCAGCAACAGGAACAGTGCAGGAGAGACCCTGACCTGAGAAAAGAGGGGGTTCTATATAGGGGAAGAGGCTTGGGGAATCTGGTTGTCCCCAAGTGGAGTGAGGGGAATTCCAGTCTTCCAGGCTTGGGATTGGATGGCCCTTGTGATGGAAGGGATGTCCAGGCTTGAGGGGCATTCCCAACTGCCAGTAACTGACTGAGTGGAATGCCAGGTCTCTAGGGGCTTAGTGATTGGTCCGTTTTCCCTGCTCAGGGATTGGCTGGTTTTGTGTCAGGGACAGAGATGACTCTAATTTTGGGGTCAAACTGTGTTTCTTTCTTTGGTTGCTTTTAACCTTTTTTGACTGTAATTTTTGGAATGGGGCAAATATCTTTGGTGTGCTCTGAAACTAGGAACTTAGTGTGTTCTTTTGGTCCTTCTTTCGGGGTCTTTGGACTTTTCTCTGACTCTCTAGGTTCAGGGACAAAATGTCTCTTCCACTGGCTCTGGTCCCATTTTCATGGTGTGTTTCTATCTGTGTCTCTGAACCCAGAGCCAGGCTGCTTGGGGGGGGGGGGGGGGGTTTGCTAGGGCTATGGACTCACTGACTTGGTGGGATTCTGAGCCTCTCGGTGGAATGACTAAACTTTATGATTTTAGATCAGTAAAGTATCGAAGACCAGAGCCAAACTGTCTTTGTCTCATTTTTATTCACATTTAAGGTAAATGGCCTTGTGATAACAAATCTTGGTTGCCAACTTTATTGTATCTGGAATCAGTTACATGAAAAATGCTACACATGCTTGTGAGAGATTTTCTTTAGTAGAATATTTAAAGCAGGAAGACTAAACTAAATCTGGGTGACAATTTCTGATGGCAGCCCAAAGGAAAAAAAAATAGGTAACAAGAAAGCTTTGCTTTTGCTTCCTGGCTGTCTCTCTCTCGTTGGCTAGTTTATCTATCCTATTGATGCAGTATTTATTCACAGGTATTAGAACAGGAATTGTCCAGGTTTTCAACATCAGAGTGAGACTTTGCGACATCTTGCTTTGTGACCTGAGAAGCTACCATATCTTCAACCTCTCCAGATACTCCATTTTTGGAGTACCTGAACTTCATCCTGCAAGACAATCTAATAAATCCCACTGTATTGTAGATACACACATATATGTGGTATGGGTGTGGGTGTGTGCAATTTTATTATTTCTGTCCCTTTAGGATAACCCTAGCCAATACAGATCTTTATGCCCTTCACTGCTCTCTGCCTCCGCCCCACCATGTCGGATCTTACATCCTTTGTTACAGGCATATATTATGAGCAGACAGTTAGTTTTCACCAATCCAAAAGCTAAGACTGTGACCAGAGGGCAAACAAAGCTGACTTTGCTTATCTGTAGTCCTCACCAATCTATTTGGTAGCTCTACTGATTTGTGCCTTTTTTCTATCTAACAAATAAAATCACGTGTAACCACTTTTTGAGGATGCTGTGCAGGGAATGAGAATTCAAAAAGTAAACACGATTTATACGGCCCAGAAAATAAACAACTCAGGCCTTATAAAATTCAGAAGTATAATCCCTCAGGGTCATACAGCAGTAATGACTGCTGTGGAGAGGAGACTCTCTAACAAATAAAGCTTCCTGGAAGCCATGCAGGCAACTTCAGGAACGCAAATTCTACAAGGCATCACTTGCTGCAGGGGTGGGCTTTTGCAGGCTGTAGCTGCCTTTAAGTCACCTATTCTCCTGTAGCTAACCCCTCATCCACACACTCGTGTGTAACTTCAAGAAACCTATGCACAGTATGCTAGACTTGGAAGGAATTGATTCTTTGATCAACTATTAGTGCCATATCTGAGCTGAATAAGTGTTTGGTCATTTTTTTTTCCAGGAAAAGTGAATAGAACTCAAAGCAGTTCGAATCCATATTTGACAGTCACTCTTCTCAAGAATGAACTTCTCAAGAATGTTTCATATTTCATTTAGGTGAATGTTATGTTTTACTTACATTGAGCCTCCCCCCCCACATCTAACTTTCCATCCCAAGTGCTGGAATTATAGGAATGTAATCCGCCATCCCTGGCCTCTTTATTATTTCTTCATTTCAAGATTCCTTTTATTCTCAACTCATTTCTATTTGATAAACTATGTTAGCCCATCTTGAAGAGTAAGTCTGACAGGGATGCATTCTTCTCATGTGATAATGCCTTTATTTTTCTTTCTTTCCTGAAGCATAATGTTCCTAGATACAAAATTCATGGCTGAACTTTTTCTTTTCAAGTACTTGGAAAACATGGTGCTGTCTCCTTTATTTTCTGTTGTCTCTGATGAGCAATCTACTGTCATTTGAATCATTTTCCTCCTACAGGTAATGTGCCACTTATCTCTAGCTTCTTTCAAGATTATTTTCCCCTCTTCGACATGGATTTCTTCAGTTTAATCCTGTTTAAATCTATATTTCTCTGTGTTACCAAATTTGGTGATATTATATTTTTTAAATCTATAAATAGTCTTTCAGTCTATTATTAAAGTTTCCATAACCTCCTAATCCAGACATGAATCCCCACCTCTTGTGAAGACTGTGGCAGGAGAATTTAAGAAGTTTTAGGGTGGTGTCAACATCTTAGTGAGACCCTGTCTCAAAACTGAGACATTTCAAACAGGGCTGAGGGTACAACCTGTGACAGGGTATTTCCTAGCACATACAAGGACCTGAGTTAAATTTCCAGCATCACACCTGAAAAAACCCTACCACCTTTCTGCCTCTCAGTAACTCCTCAGGCTGGTGATGCACCTTCAGCATATGGGTGTTTGCAAAGGGAACATTTCAGATCCAAACTCTAATAAAAGCCCGTGGAAACAAAATCAAATCTATGTGGCTGATGATCCAGCGCACAGAGTCAAATGTATAATGGAGTGTGTGAGGCAAGCTAAGCTAGCTGTGTTATTTTTAATTTAATACCCAGGGCTCTTTGAAATGCGGTTTATTGGTGTGACTCATCTGGCTAATGAAATGCGGGCAGAAAGGATGAGTATCACTTACAGGTGGTGACTCTGAGAGCCCAGAGGATGGATGATTGCTTTGTTCTCCTCCATCCTGACGATGGATGGGGTTTTAGTCAGCAGCAGCTCAATCAGCCCACGTCCCCAAATGAGAAGGATGACAGCTCAGAACACAGCCCCTGCAGATCTCGGAGGGCGCACAGTGTGTGCAAGGAAGAACAGATTTGTGTGCCAGCGAGCCTTAGAGCTCTGGGTGGTGGCTTGTCAGCACAGCCTCACTCAGCTTATCCATCCTCAGTGAGTCCGACTTACAGAATGCAGTGCAGAGACAAATTCTATCATAGGGGTGTTTATTAGGAATGTGCAAAAATACAGACATGAAAAAATCACGTTTATTAAGGGCTAGGGATTTTTATCAACAGCTGAATGTTTACCTAACACATGCAAAGTCCTGGGTGTGATCTACAGTACCATAAAAATGAAATTCCATTCACGTATGCATCTTATTCACGTATCTGTGCCCTCTGGTTAAATATAATAATTGAACTTTTATTAGATGTAAATGGGAAGCTACACACTTGGCTGTCAGCATCCATCTATGTTAGAGTACCTGAGTGATTTACAAATACATGAGATATTTTGTGGGGCTGTGGATATTTGCACCTACAAAAGAAAAGGTCCATTTGGCCCCCATTCTCAGGATGGACTCAAGGACTAATTCTAAAGCGGGTGACTCCATTCTTATCTTCCGCGTGCTGCTGTTCACGGTACTCGCATGTCCTTAACTGACAATCCTGCATTGGGATCTTCACAGGCCAGTGATGGTATCTGCTTATTTTATACCAACCCACAGGCATAGTCTCTCTGTGTGTGAACAAAACTACAGCGTAGAGAGGATAAATCCACACAAAGGGAAGGAACGCAATCTTCCTCTGAGGGCCCTTGGTAAACCTGCAGCATTACACCGTTTCCAGATGATGTTTCTTAAATTAAGCTGGCCTTGACACTTCCTTAGATGTTCGTAATACAATTTACTCCCGAAGAAAAGGTCACCTGCTCATTTAAGAAGGGCACAGAAGTATTTTCTGTTAAACTGTGAGGGGGGAATCTGAATTTTTAAAAACAATATTGGCTCGGTGAAAATGAAATCAGTCGACAATTAAATGAGCATAACTCATGTACTCTGGAGCAGAGAAGTACAAGGACATCTGGCCAGTTCAACTCTACAGGCAAGCATGCCATCCACAGCTGTCCCTAAGTGCCCCCTTTCTGTTGAAGACAGGTCCAGCCTTCAGCCCACTACCTTTGCTTTAAAGCATCTCTCTTTAGTTTTCTCCTAAGTTCATACCACTTTTGCTTTATTCTTAAAGATTCCACCCTCCTGAAATCCAGCAATGAAACCAAGTCCCTCTTCTGATCCCTTTCTGAGGTTCGGATCAAGATGTATTGTAGGCTTTTGTAATGTATGAATTTTACTCCCACACAGGTGTTTGGAAATCTACTGTACCATTAGACAAAAGGGAATGACATTAGATCACATTAGAGTATCATTTGGCTCCATGTACTTACTCAGTTTTAGCTGTTGCTCTTTAAAAACAAAAACAATTAAGCAAACAGAACCCTCCTTATTCTTCTGGAAAATTCTGAGTGACTTGCAGAATTTTTAAAGAAATAATGTTGGTTTTATTTCCCACTACATTTATTGTTTCCCTAGTCAGATTTACAGAATTTCTCAATCTATCTTCAGCTGGCAAATGTTAAATAAAAACTATAGGAGAAGGAACCCACAAAGTAACATTTCTATAGAGTAAAGCATTCTTGAATGGTCAGTGTTTGTCAGACACTGGACTGTCAATCAAGCAGGAAACAAATAAGATTTGTTTACAGAACTTCACCCATGGTAGCTTTCTCAGTGTGTTTGCTGCCGGAGCATAGAAAAGTTACTGACACTGACAGCAGACACGCTGCAAATGAGACCATGGACACATTCCTAGCTATAATAGTATCAAAGACAACTTGGTATCGTGGAATAAAACTCATCAAACAGGTACAAAAACCTCCATAATGGAAATTTCAAATCTCTAAAGTGAGAGTTGAAAGGAACACTAGAAAATGAAAACATATGTCCTGTTCATTCCTATATAGAATTAATATTGTAGAAATGACCATCCTACCAAAAACGATTTGCAGATTCAATGCAATACCAATAAAAATCACCACAAAATTCTTCACAAAAACAGAAATTAAAAAATATGTTAACATTCTTACAGAACCAGAAAAGACCCCAGATAGCCAAAGCAATTCTGAGCAGAAAGAATAGTAGAAGGACTGCTATTTCAAACTTCAAAATACATTATAGAACTATAATAATAAAACCAATATGATAATGCAACAATAACCAGACATGCAGACCAAAGAAACAAGACAGAAGTCCCCAAAACATGAATGCTCATAACCACAGCCATATGATATTTGACAAAAAGACAAAACATACACATTATCTATCTACATATCTATCTATTTGTCATCTATCTATAATATATATGCACATATATATAATAATATGTATTATACAACACACAAACACACTGGAGAAAGGATAGTATCTTTATCATGGTACTGGGAAAACTGGAGGTTTACACACAAAATAATGAAATTAGAGCCATATCACTCACCACAAAAGTTAGATCTAAATGGGCGGAAACCTCAGTTTGACTCTTGGAACACTGAAACTGCTAGAAGAAATCATGGGCATTGCTCTACAAGTTCTAGGCATAGGACAGAATATTCTGAACCAACTCCATTGGTCAAGGAGATAAGACCAGAACTGGCAACTGGGACCTCATAAAAAGAAAAGCTACTGTACAGCTTATGAAACCATGTATAAAGAAGAAGACCAAAGTATTGGAGAGAATCCTGCAGCTATGCATCTGACAGAGGATTAATATCCAGAAGATACAAAGAACTAAAACAAAACAGAGACAAGGAAACAAATGATCCAATTTAAGAAGGGGTGAGGTTATGGATACGAGAAGAGCGTTCTCAAAAGAAGAAGTAAAAATGGCTAAGAAATACCTCAATTACCAACTAGGCAAATGCAAATTTAAACAGTTTGGAAATTTCATCTCAGCCTAGTCAGAATTGCTAAATTAATAGAACAACTAACTCTAAATGATGGTGAGGTTATAGGAAAGGAGGAACGCTCTTTCACTGCTGGTGGGAATAAAAACCGGTGTAACTATCCTGGAAATAAGTACAGAGAATCTTCAAGAAACTAAAATTAAACCTACCATATGATGCAATTACACAACATCTTGGCTTATGCCCAAAGGACTTGACATCCCGTTTCACAGATACTTGTTCAGTAACGTTCATAGCCACCCTAGTCACAATAGCCAGGAAATGGGAACAACTCAAACGTCTTTCAGTAGATAAGTGAACAGTGAAAATGTGGTACATTGAAATAATGGAATACTATTCCACTTCAAAGAAAACTAAACTTATAAAATTTTCAGGTAAATGGATGCACCGAGAAAAGATTATATTGAGTGAGGTAAACCAGACCCAGAAAGGCAAATGCTGTATATTCTCTCTCACATACAATCCCTAGCTCCAAATCATCAGATGTAAGTATACAACGTGGAGTAACCATGGAAACCAGGAAACTAGAAAGAGACCCTAGGTGGGGAGGGAGTCATGGAAGGGGAATAGGAGGAAACCAGTGATAATGAAATGGGAGACAGAATAACAGGGAGAGGGCTCTAACTGGGGAAAAGAGAGGGAGGTCAATACAGAAAGACAAGAGAGAATGAGAGGCAAATAACACCAAGGTTGTTTGATGAAACTTTAAGGATGTATGTATGTGTGTGTGTGTGTGTGTGTGTGTGTGTGTATGTATGATACACACAATATGTACACATACCTTAAGGAAATTAACCCACTTGGGTTAACAGGGCTCCGCGTAGGACCATAAACAGAAATCCTAGTACCATGAGAACTCTCTCTTTATATGATTGGTCAGGATATACTAAGTGATTCTCAAAAAAAGTATAGAGTATAGATGTAGTCCTTGGTTGTTTCTTGGGGTTGAGTTTGAGTCCCTATTGCTAAAGACTACACATTTTGGACATGGGCCTCAGAAAATTCTAGTGAATCTGACCTGAAAACATCTTTACTGCAGTTTAGCTTCCATGATTTCAGAAAATACTATGTAAATTAAGAAGAGAGGGAAGCAATTAAAGAGTCCTCTGAACCATGACAATCACCAGCATGGCAAGATATGCTTAGTTACAATAAGTGGCCCTCACATGCCTGTAGCAACCAACAGCTGCCTAATTGGACTCAAAGTTCATTCAAACAAAGGGAAATCATGCCTGGTTGTGGAAACCTAACCAGCTTTTTAGGGCTAATGAGGTCATAGGCCATACAAAAGATTCAATTACTACCAGTTTTGTAGACCAGAAAAATTCCTTACTGCATTCTAAATTTTATCCTTATACCCACAGATAATTGTTGTTACCAATCCTTGTGAAAGAACCTACTCTTCAGACAAATGGAGACTAACACAGAAAACCACATCTGAACACAGTGCAGAGACCAACAGATACGGAGAGCCCAGTCTCAGTGTGTCTTACGTGCTTTACTATTGCTGTGTTCAAATACTGTGAGCAAGGCACCTTATAGGAAAAAAGGGAGTTTATTGGGCTTATCATTTCAGAGGGTGAGTCCATAACCATCATGGTGGGGAGCATGGCAGCATGCAGGCAAGCACAGCACAGTAAAGTCGACATGAAAGTTAACATCTTGAGACAACAACTACAAGCAGAGAGAGAAAGAGAGTTAACTGCAAAGGGGATGGATTTTTGAAACCTCAAATTCTGTCCCCAGTAACACACCTCCTCCCTCAAGACCACGCCCCAAATCGTTTCTTTTTTTTTTTTTTAATTTTGGAAACCAGAACGTTTATTTTATGACAGATCGAAATCCTCAAGATGAACTGGATGCTGCAACAGCTGCCCTCTTGGGTTTAGGGGTTGTCCCTTCACGGAATCCATGCCTGAATCTTCGGTAGACAATTTTTAGGTGCCTCATCCGCCCAGTCCCGGTAGTGTTTCGTCTCTTAGCCTTGGCACTCCAGTTATACTTTCTCTTGCGCTTGGCAGGGTAGCCGCATTTGCCACAGGTAGACTTCTGAAGGTGGTAGGCCTTAGAGCCACAGCGGCGGCACAGCGTGTGCGTCTTGTTGCGACGCTTTCCGAAGGATGACGTTCCTTTCGTCATCTTGCTTCTGACCCAAATAGTTTCTTAATAATTCCACCAACTAAAACCAAACAGTCAAATGCATGAGCCAATGGGGGCCATTCTCATTTAAATCACCATACAATAGATACATCTACATCACATCTCCTGCATCTCTGGCTCGGGGAGCACAACAGAATCAAGGACAGGAAGATTCTAAGAGCCAGAATTCTAAGGGAATCTATTTTGAAACAGTCTCATCTAGAAATGGCTACATGAATAAGACCTAAACGGAGATGTTGACATGGAAGGAAATTTTTCATCAGGTCTCACCCCTAGACAAAGATCTATAAACAACTTATGATTGTTGTGAGAAGGATAATTAGGCTCCCCTAGGTATGAGCTCCCTTATTAATTGCCCAATGCAGAGTAGTCAGCCTTGAAGTGATATGCACACAAACAATAAAAACAGATTCAGCAGGTTGTTTTTGTATATATTTGTGAACATACACATACACACACAATAATTATAAAATAAAAGCTTTCAACTTGTGGGGGGCAAGAGAAAGATTTGAGCAAGGGTAGCTGAGAAGGAAAAGGAGGTATGAAAGTGATGAAATTCTAATTCAATTAAAAATAATAAAAATAGCTGGGTGGTGTGGTACACACCTTTAATCCTAGCATTTGGGAGGCAGAGACAGAAGATCCCTGTGTTTGAGGTAGCCTGGTCTACAAAGTGAGTTTCAGGACAACCAGGGCTATACAAAGAAACCCTGTTTTGGAAAAAAAAACATTAAAAATAGAAACAAATTTAGTCATTCAAAAAGAAAGTGGTCCCGTAAAAGAAATAAACTGAAGAAGATATATGCTTATTTAGTCTAGCTCAGTGGCACATTCTGCTATCCCAGGAACTCAGTTGCTTGGGGAGGGAGAATTATGAAATCAAAGCCAGTCTGGCAACATAATCACACTTCACTTAAAACAAACAACAAGAACAAAAAAAAAACTCCACTTATTCAGGACAAAAGGAAAAGTTGTCTGGTCAGAGGACAGAGTGAAAATGTTGGTAGATCAGTTATCATTCACATTTGGCTAAGTTAGAGAGTAAGAACTATAAAGACAGTGTAAAAAGCCTTATGCTGAACTTTTCCTCCAATTAAAAAAAATTCATTCTCTCTCTCTCTCTCTCTCTCTCTCTCTCTCTCTCTCTCTCTCTCTCTCTCTTTCTCCATATGTGTGTGTGTGTGTATTCATCAGGAGGATAGTATAAAAAAGGAAAATAATATATAATAAAATATACTGTCTTAGATAGGTTTTCAATTTCTGTGAAGAGACACCATGACCATGGCAACTCTTATAAAGGAAATACATTAAGTGAGATGGCTTATATTTTCAGAGAGTCAGTCCATTATCATCATGGTATTACATGGTAACATGCAAACAGATATGGTGCTGGAGAGGGAGCTGAGACTCCTATGGCAGACATGGTGCTGGAGAGGGAGCTGAGATTCCTATGTCTTGACCCACAGGCAACGGGAAGTTAACTGAGACACTAGGCATAGCTTGAGCATAGAAGACTTCAAAGTCTACCCCAACAGTGACACACTTCCTCCAACAGAGCCATGTTTCCTAATACAACTTTCTATGAACTTGTGGGGGCCAATTATATCCAAACTACTACACCTACTATAAATGAAAATTTTTATGAGGGGAATTTTATCAAAAGTTGAACTGACAAAAGAAGAAGTTAACAGACTTGCATGTATATATGTGTGTGTGTTGAATATATAACTCAAATATGTGCTTCCAAGAAACAGAAAGATAATAAGTACAAATTATTTTTGTTGTCTTATGTATGTCTTATGTTGATCTATGGATCAAGATGTAGGAGTCTCGGCTCCCTCTCCAGCTCCAAGTCTGCCAGCATGTCACCATGTAATACTATGATGATAATGTACTATACCTCTGAAAATTTAAGCTGTCCCAATTAAACATTTTTCTTTTATAAGAGTTGCCATGGTCATGACAACTCTCACAGTAGTTGAGAACAATAAAATCCCATAAGACACTATCAGTTATACCTATTGTATTATTTTTCTGTTGCTGTGATAAAATACCACAACAAGTGCTACTTAAGGGCGAAAGATTAATTTTGTTTGCAGTTCCAGGGTACAGTGTATCGTGATAGTGATCAAGGCAGCAGGAGTTGAAAGCAGTTGGTCACACTGAGTCTACAGTCAGAAGGAAGAACTTCATGAATGCTTATGCTAAGTCCCTTTTTTTACACTTTGGGAACTTATCTGAGGGAATGGGGCTATTCACAAGCTGCAAGTCTTCCCACATCAAGTAATGTAATCAAGGTAATACCCCACAGGAGTGCCCAGGAACCTTTCTCTAAGCTAATCCTCTATTTTATCAAGTTAACAATTGAAATTAACCATCATGGCTATGCATACCCACGGCCAACCTACCTATAATAAGGATCCATGAATGAGAGGAAAGAGAAAAATAGAGAGGAATACTTGAAATATCAACAGCCCCAAATTCCCAAGTGTGAGGAAAAGCATATATGTATATATCTAAGAATGTAAAATTAGACAAGCTGAAGGAAATTTACACACATATAAATAACCAAAAAATTTTAAACATATAACAGATCTCAAAAGCCTATAGAGTAAAAGAAGCTAGTCATGAAAGACTACAGGAAAAAATTTATGGTGGAACTAAAATGATGAATGCATGCCCAAAATGGAGCCAGCTACTAAATATCTTGATGGAAATAATTTGTATTTGATTGAGGAAACTGTAATATAGGGTGCATTTATTAGTTAAGACTCACTAAATCTACACATAATTTTGTCTAAATTATACTTCTAAATTAGCCTTCAAACTATACAAGTATGAAGGTCACAAACTAACAGAAATTGTGCTAAAATGACTTTTAAAAATCTATGGGCAGAGAGAGAGAGAGAGAGGAGACCTTGGAACACACAACTCTAAATAAGATGTCTCCATCAAATCCCTCCCCTTAGCATTCAGGGAACTCCACAGAAGAGGCTGCAGAAGGAGTATGGGAGCCAGATGGAGGACAGCAGGAGAACAAACCCTCTGAATCAGCTGAGCGAGGATAGGAACTCACAGAGAGTGAAGCAGTAAGCACAAGGCCTCCATGGGTCTACACCAGGTCCTGTGTTCATATTTTATAGCTTCTACTTTAGTGTAGTTTAGTGTTTTTATGGGATTGTTGAGTGTGAGAACAAATAGGTCTCTGACTCTTGTGCCTTCTCTTGGGGCTTTTTTTTTCTTCTGTTGGTTTGCCTTGTCCAACTTCAATGTAATGGGTTTTGTTTTATTATACTTTTTATGTTTTGTTTTAAAAATTAGACAAATAATTAAAACCTGAAAATAATATCATGGCCTGGAAAGCCTCAAGGGCAGATTCACCCAGGCTTTCAAACATGGTTAGCACCCTACTGTTGCCATCTGGACACTGATACACCTTCTGAACAGGTTCACAGTGTCCTAGTGCTCTAAGCCCCACAGAATATGTCCCTGGCCATGCTCACTTTATAAATCACAACCTCTACCAACTGGTGTGCATTATCAAATGGAAGCAAGACTCTTATGTGACAAAATATTATCTCCTAACTCACACAAGTGGAAGCGAAAAAAAAAAAAGACTTCAAAAGCCTTCTCTAGAAAGTTAAGGCAGGGGGATTGCCACCACTTCAATGCCACCCTAGACTATCAGACAAAGAAAGAAAGAAAGAAAGAAAGAAAGAAAGAAAGAAAGAAAGAAAGAAAGAAAGAAAGAAAGAAAGAAAGACAGACCAGATATTCACTGGGGTAAGAAGGTATATCAGAAACCTCATCCATGTTACTCAATGAAAGAAAACAATCAGGATAATATACAACTTCTATTATTGCAAGAGACAATCACTGTAAACGCACTTATCAAGCCTGGTAATATCTTTGTTGGAAATCAAGAAGAAAGCACTTGCCACACAATCAGGAAGACAATTTTGGAACCCAACATCCACCTAACAAACCAGGTATCCCACAAAATTCTAAAATCCTTAGCTCCTAGGGATAGGAAGATAAGAAAGTCACTGGGGCTTGCTAGCTTGAGTTTCCAGACTTCAGGTATTGACACTACCTTTAGGAAATGTGTGGATAGCAATAAAGGAGAACACTATAAAAGCATACACATGTACACACATACACACACACAACCACACAATGCACTCTCTCTCCACTACCCGCTCTCTCTTTCTCTCACACACACATATGCGCATATGCACAAACACACACAAGTATGCACATGTACTTGAAGTGGAAGTCCCCTCTGGGTGCTGTGATTACCATTAATGAATAAAGAAACTGCAGTGGCCTGTTGATAGGGCAGAACTTAGGCAGGTGGGGAGGACTGGACTGAATGCTGGGAGAAAGAAGGGTGGAGTCAGGGAGACACCATGGAACTGCAAGAGTCAGACATGCCAGATCTTTGCCTGTAAGCCACTGCCACGTGGTGATACACAGGTTAATAGAAATCGGTTAAATTAAGATGTAAGAGTTAGCCAATAAGAAGCTAGAGCTAATAAGCCAAGCAGTGTTTTAATTAGTACAGTTTCTGTGTAGTTATTTCGGGTCTAAGCTAGCTGGGCGGCTGGGATGAAAAAGCGTCTCTCTTCACTCCCTCCAACATGTATTCATGCATATATACAGACACACACACCTCAGACAGGAGCAGTGGGGAGCCAGGTCAGTAGAAATCCACATACAACACTCTCCCCTCTCCCACACACTTGAACTTCAGAGCTGTCTATGGGAAGAGTTGCAGCAGAACCCAACCCAGCAGTGCCATAGATGTGGATCACAGTCTAGAGTGCACTTGCTGGGATTTCTAGGTCCGTATGTCCCAAAACAAAAAGCAAAGGACATATAGATAGTGATTGAAAGAGTTTATTGAGAAAGAGAAAGACAATCTCTAGGAAGTTGGCTAGAGAACTTGAACAAGTTGAATACGAAAACCCTGGATCCTCAGCACCATGTCTCCATTGCAAGACATTTACATAGCACTGGCCTTTCCCACATTTGTATGTGGTAGGCTTTTCTCATGTGTGCTCTACCCCTTACCAGAAGATATTTATATCCCCAACAGGGCTTATCTACCTTTAGTTTATAAGCATCTTTAATATACACATATTAGATATTTTGGTTGAAGAAGTAAGCTATGGGTCTAGGACACCTGAAACTTTTAGGTGGGGACTCAATGACATACCTTGTTATTAGCTTATGTATGGCTATGCAAATGTATTCATTAAATTGTTTTGAATTATCCTTTAGGGCAGGAAACAAAACACCGGTTCTGAAATGAAAATGAATAACTTTAGGCACTGCCTCCTCTACTCCACTTCATTCTCAGATTTTCCACATTCTCCTCCAGGCTCTAGCCTGGTATGTACTCCCAACCTCCTGATCATCATTTGCTCACAATTTGTCAGCTCTAGCCTGGCTTCCATAGACAGTGCCTCTGACTAGTATGCATACTTGCACATGGAACTTTCTCCAAAATTGTCTACATATTTAATGTGCTGGTTTGAATAGGAATGCCCCCCATAAACTCATATATTTGAATGCTTGGTTGCCCAGGAGGGGTACTATTAGGAGGTGCTGTCTTGTTGAAGGAAATGTGTCACTGGGGGTAGGCTTTGTGGTTTCTAATGTTCAAGACAGAATCAGTCTCTCTCTCTCCCCCTCCCTCCTTTTCTCTCTCTCCCCTCCCTCCCTTCCTCTCTCTCTCTCTCCTCTCCCTTCCTTTCTCTCTCTCTTCCTCTCTGTCTCTGTCTCTGTCTCTCTCTCTCTCTCTCTCTCTCTCTCTCTTTCTCTCTCTCTCTCCTTCTTCCCACTGCCTATCAAAATGTAGAACTCTCCGCTGCCTCCATGCTTACTGCCATGCTAATAAAAGATTCAACCTCTGAAATGTGAGCAAGCCCCAACTAAATGTTTTCCTTATAAGAGTTGCCATGGTCATGGTGTCTCTTCATAGAAACAGAACTTTGACGAAGACACTTGACACAAAGTCTCAACACACACACACACACACACACACACACACACACACACACATATTAACTGAAATAATACCCAGCGTCCTTTCTGATCACTATGGATTAAAGCTGGTTATCAACAACTATATAAATGGCATAGCCCAGTAGGAAGTTTACAAACCCACAGTAGGAAGTATACAAACTCGTGGAAACTCAACAACTCACTGACTAATAAAAAACTGGCCAAGATAGAAATAAAAAGCAAACTAAAAAATTTGAAAGCCTGTGCCTGGTCCTAGTCCAATCATTTTCTCTTTGATCTCATCCAAACTCTCAGTTCCTACCAGGACCTGTTGCACATGCAGCCACACACAGATTTCTGGAATGCTTTAGCGGCTAGATACCCACTCGTCCCAGGACTTCCTCCAGGGTCTAGCCTGTATAACCACCCCTGGCATATTCTTCATTTCTTTTACCCAGATCACTAGATTTCCCCTGGGTCCTACAACCACTATAATAATCTAGACAGCCCTTCCCTGCCCTCACTGCAAAGGAACTATAAGTTTGGGCCAGGATCCTCCACATCTATCCTCCAAACCACAAGGCTCTCCCATGTCATACCCAACCCTTCCAATAAGACAGATCACAACAAGACACAGCACACTTGGAATGGGTAATATATACACCAGTGTTGCATGGAGGGGGGACTGCTTGTTTATCCTGGCCACCCAGAACTGAAATAACCACACAGAAACTCTATTAATTAAAACACTGCTTGCACATTAGCTCTAACTTCTTATTGGCTAATGGGTAAAATTCCCAGTGTCTGTCTCTGGACATTCCAGGGCATCTCTCTGACTCCATCTTTTTTCCTCCCAGTATACAACCTAACTTTTCCTGCCTACCTAAGTTCTGCCCTATCAACAGGCCAAGGGAGTTTCTTTATTCATTAGTGGTAATCACAGCACATAGAGGGGAGGGGACTCCCACATCACACCAGCCCAGTCCCCTCAGCCTATCTGACTTCATTCCATCCCAAACCTCTCCAGCCTGTAGACCCAGTCCATCCCCATATCTTCTTTTCTTGCCTAGTCTTCTCTGTCCATATTAAACTCAGAACTGTCCAAGGAAATCCACATGCCCAGATCCCATCCCCCAAATACAAATAGTCTAAAGGATCAAGGCAATATCTTCTCTCCAAAATTTACCCAGTAGAAATGCTTACTAATGAAAATTACCTGGATGAACTCTAGGACACAGAATTTAAAAAACCAATAATAAACATCATCATAGAATTCAAAGAGGTTAAAGAAGACACAATGAAACAGCTCAAGGAAATCAAGAAGAAAAAGCTGAAAGATAAATGCCTGGGTGACACTCTAATTAAATGGGACCAGAAAGCAAGCAGGTGTCACTATTCTAATTTCTGACAAAATCGACTTCGAACAAAAAGTAATCAGAGAACTCATGGAAACTGAACAGTCAACTACTGAACCACACCTGGGTCAAGGAAGAAATTAAGAAAGAAATTAAAGTCTTCCTTGAATTTAATGAAAATAAAGAGACAACATACTCAAACCTATGGGACACGATGAAAGCAGTGCTAAGAGGAAAGTTCATAGCACTAA